>NC_065520.1:17933472-17952186 GCF_006386435.1 Epinephelus moara
CATTGTAGCCTGCAGCTCTAGTGAGGACTCTAAAACTTCACCAGAGCCTCCCTCGGCATATGGGTGAGTAGATAATTGCTGAATTGAGCCTCCCTCGGCATATGGGTGAGTAGATAATTGCTGAATTTACATTNAACACAATTCCACCTAATGGAGGCTGACGGCGCCCCAGATTCAAACGTCCAAAAACACATAATTGAAACCACAAAATATCTCATTTTGGGTGCACTATCCCTTTAATTTGCACAGTGAATGAATATTACATACACTGAAAATCATTGCATTTCATGTCTCCATCTGCTGGTGGGCCGTCACGATAAGAGTATGCGTACATAATATGATGGTAATTCCACTACAGAATAGGGGTGGGGAGCACCAGTGGCTCTAAGTTTCGATCTTATCACGATACTTAAGTCAGGATACAATATTATTGCGATTTTAAATATGTTGTGATATGCTGAGTATTGCGATGAAATATATTGAGAATTATCACCTTTTTTAAACTGCAAATAATGACGCAGACTTTGACTTCGTCAACATTTATTTTATCTACTAAGAGAAGTTTTCAGTTTGTTCATCTCACCTCAATCATTTTGTTCGCAGCAAAATGTGATGAAGTGGACCCAAAAAGAAATTATTATTCAATTGGGCTACCGAAATTCTAATGTGTATTTGTAATATTAATGATCTCTATTTAAAAAAAAAAAAATACATCGATACAACCGATATGATATTGGTACACAAAAATATCGCAGTACTATGCTGTATTGATTTTCCCCCGTCCCCTACTGCAGAAGAGACTTGATGCTCGCTAGAATTAGGTGGGGAAAAAGTGTATGTAATTATATCTATATCTGTTATTGGCCAAATAAGTTGTTATTGACAAATATAGAAATACAAATGTATTTCTATAGAGGGAATCGCCTTGTTGTTTACAAATACTTTCGGGTAGAAAACCAGCAGAGTTTAGCTATATATAACTATATATATGAATATCTCACATATTTCACNCGATTCCCTCTATCACACAAACCATAAGATAAGGTTAGACTTCAGCTGTTTAACAAGACAGAAAGTTGATAAATATCTAAAAACTACAGTTGAATCATGGCTGCAAACTGTAAAAATGGTTACAAAAAGTGTACAATGATGTAAACACCATCTACGCACACGTAACTTTTTATAGGGAGTTTTTATATTTGGCATTTGTTAATGAATGCAAACAGGAAATGCTTGTACGACTTCTTTGTTAAATCAAGTACAAAAAAATTTGCGAGTGCAGTAACTTTGTCCTGATTCTAGTGCAGCTTTATATGAATTTGAAGATAGATATACTCATTTTTCAAAGGGAAAATGGTGAAAGAAGTGAAATATTCTTATTGCACAGGCAGCTTTTTCTTTTATGCCGACACAAGGTTTTCCAACTCTTTTATGAAACACAGTGAGTTGTTTAGATGAAGATTTCTGCTGCAGAACTGTAGCGATGAAAGCTTTTATAACGGAGCGTAATGTGCTGCTCACTGTAGAGGTATATGTTTATGAGGTGCAACGTTAAATCTGTAAACAGCCTGGCTTATAAAACAACAACTTCAAAGTATTTTCCCGTTACAGGCCTTCTTATGAAAACCTTAATTATTGTATTTATTTGTATTTCAGTGACAGTGCAGCAAAGAAACGTGCGCACGTATTACTGTACACTCACACATGCAACAACTTATACTTGTGTACTTTTGTGTCAGCGTCTCACTGCTGAAACTGAGCTGTTTATGAAACTGCACTCTATTTGGTGATCCGCCCCTCCCTGATCTCACACACACACACACACACACACATCCACGAACACACACATGGATGCAAATGTGTCTTTTGGCTATGAAAAAGCTGTCTGTACTCATTTGTAGTCTCGGGCCTGAGGATAAATCAGATCACGGTGATGGCGGCTGCCTGCCCTCCCTCCTGCTCCTCTCCCCAGCTCGTGGCTACCGGCCCAGCCGGGGCCCAGGTAGCGCCGGAGGGGGGGCCCCGCTCAGTCAGCAGGCTGCAGATGCTGCTCTCGATCGGGCTGTGTGTCCCCCAAACGTCCCCGATGCCAGGAGACCAGACACATTACTGCTGGAGTGACATTAAAACCAACAGAGGGGAATGTAAACCCCTGAACTCGCCGTGCAGGCGGTCACATGACTCCCTCTGTTAGAAATATGAGTAAATATAGCTCTATTATGCCCTCAGTGGCAGTACACACACAGAAATGTATTGTTTATGTTGCTATAATACAGATCTGGCTCTCATTGATGTCTCGTCGGCGGAATTTATTCACCAGCGCACAATTGATATGGATCGAGAGTCGACCTGTAACAGTCTGCAGACATTAATGTAAACAAGGTTGATGTTTGCTGAGGCGCAGTTATCAGCGTCCTCGCACGGAGGCGGGTTCACAGCAGCACACGGCGGCTACAATAACAGACAAAACAAGCCTGTGGCCCGACGACAGATGAATATACATTAACTCGTAGCGGCGCTCCCCTTTTGAAAGGCCAGAATTCATTTCATGCAATGATAATGACAATAATTCACAATGGACAAGAGAGGAGGCCTCGCAAAACAACTGCGTTCCCCTCTTAATATGATCAGTCGTGATGATTTTCTCCACGATAATGATTCATCAAACGATTCTGCGGCGGTCACAAAAGGGCTCAAGTCATTAATAAAAGAACAGAGTCAAAGCACCTTGGGGATCTTTTTTTTCCTCCTTCCCTCCCTCTCCCTGCATTCGGACCTACTTATCATTAAAGCAAGTAAAAAGTGACTGCTACATCTGAATGAAATCTCATTGTTGGATTTCAAGATGTGAATAAAATTCCATTTCAAATTAGGGCCCATTAGCATCACTAAGAGTTGTAAGATTCGGGTGACCTTTTCGTTCCGGATATCTGGATCTTGGAAGTTTTTCTCCCTCCGTTTACACAAGTGAAGAGAAGGTCTTTCCACTCAGAGATTTGACCTCCAAATGGAGATATCCAGCTTTGAGAAAAAGGATGACACCTTTTTTTTCTTGTAGGTTTTATGGAAGAAATTAAAAGAGAAGCGACGCTGATCCGTCAGATCCTGATTTTTTTATTTTTAAAGAATCACCTGTCAATCAAAAAGTCTGACTTTACAGTTTAATGTTGTGTTCACACCAAACGTGATGCCAATTTCCACGTCACCTTAAGCCTGGTGCACATAACGCGATTTTCACCGCGATTTGACGGATCTTGAGAGCCACCTTGGGTCGGAGGTGAGTCGGCAGATAGTCTGCCACGACCAGTCCTCATGTGTGAACAAGCCTACGAGCAAGTCACACCCTCGTCTGCGGCTGGGACTGGATATCTGGCATGCTAGAAAACTGGAGAAGTCTCACATGCAGGAGGACGGAAGAAATGTGAGGAGGACAAGCCGCAGGGTTGCCAGGTCTGCTTATTAGCCCCGACTTTGGGCTTGTTTCTAAAGTGGAGTTGCTTATTTGGGCTTGTTTCCATAGCCCTGGTTGCTTGTTTCTCTCCCAAGATCTGGCAACACTGACAAGCCGGCAAGCAACAACAACAATGGCGGCGTCTACAGGATCACGGGGAGCGCGTTGTGTTTGGACCCAGGCCCTGGAGGCAGATCTGATTCAACACTGGGAAGAATATCCATGCCTTTACGGTAGAGAAATCTTGTGGTGGCGAGACTCCCGCTGACAGAAACACACGTTGCCAGGTATGAACACGATAGTCTCCATGGCGCAAAAATCAGGGTGAAAATTGTGTAATGTGAACTCGGCTTTACTCGTGCAAGTTTGAACACTAGAATATTTTGTGTTGACTTGCTTCACATGCGCAGATAACTTGTGTTATACGCACCTGAAATTGCTGACTTGCGCCGGTAAGTACTCGGCATCATACTTCCCAGGAGAATCAGCTCCTGAAGTTCAAATGTTTCAACTCCGCCAATTGCGCTACTTGCTTCATTTGCGCCACTGAATTCACATAATTCACACCATTTGCTTCGCATCTATTGTGGCTTTTGCACCGCCCTGCCGGACTTCATGTAATTTACTCAAGTGGATTGTTTTGAACACAACATTAGGGCTGCTGTGACACTGCGCGTCCTTGGGGCAACAAGAAAGTTCGTCTTAGGAACATCGGTACGATAGACGAGCAAGAGAGGACAGCAAAGGCGATACCTGCACACCAAGGTAACTGGGCTGCAAAAACAGTCCGTTTATTGAAGACAAATGTGCACAAAAATAATGAGAGAGCAGTGTCTCCGTCCTTGACTCTTATCAGTGCTGCTGACGTGAGTGCTTCACAGAGCAGTTATAGACCCTTGTAGGGCTGATGTCATAGTGACGTCAGTTTGTTAGCTGGAGGCAAAATCTACCTCTCCTCCACAGGGCTGTAGGCTACGTAGGAGTCTTAAGATGTGGTCTTGTCATGTTATTGGAAGCCAGATTAGAAGGAGTCATGGCTCATGCCTTGGTGAGAAGGGTAACCAAATCACCACGACCTGTTACACGAGCACTACAAAGCACAAGCTATGACAAAGCATGTCCAACAAGGCCAGCCGCCAACTCAGAAGCTCCATTCACAGAGCTGACCCCAAACCCCCTGTAGCTGCGCACTTCCAGGAGGCCAGACATGCAGTCGCTACACTGTCTGTGGTACTGATGTTATCAGCTCTAGCCACAGACGTACCGACCTGGAAACAAAACTTCTTCAGTGTGAAAGATGGATCTTTCTTCTCCAAACTGAACAGCCTTCAGGCCTGAATGAAACACTTAATTTTGCTTGATCTTTACAGACGTCTGCATCTACCCTTCACGGCCTTGTTGGGCATAGTGGTTATAATTTTTTAGCACTTTGATCTCAGCCTGTGGAACTTTTGCCATCCTATGATTGGCACTTGAAACCTTTTTTCATCGACAGTATGTATAAAAAGTAAAGGTGAGATTATTCGTCCAGTTGCTTTTCTTTTTTCAATACCATAGATCGCTGCAGCCCTACCTAGTACGGCTTGTCTTGTCACTAGTCCTCAGCATCGGGCAGCGACCTCCTCTTCTTGCCCCTGGACTGGAACGTTACTCCGCTGGTATCACCTTGCGTGCAACCTCGGCCCTTGAGGACTTCTTTCTTTTTGTCTCGGACCTTTTCAGCTCCAGCTTTACGTTTTTTAGCTCCTCTATCCATCTTTATTCCACTTTCTCCCCTCTTTGTGTCTTGATTTAATTCATTTCTGGCTTGACCCCTCCTACTTGACCTCTGACAGTAGTGGGAGGAGGTTGCGACGGTTTGCAGTCGGATAGAGCTTGACCACATGAAAGTACAGGTGTATGGATGGATTGTGTTTCGATCAGCCAAACCACCTGTCAGGGACGCATTGTGACCACATTGAACACAAATGTAAATCACTTGCTTTTAAATCCATACACAACAATGTGGGCGGAAATATGTATTCACACGCAGCTGTTCCAAACCAGCGAGGCAGCAGCGGCTGTTCCTCACCTGACAGTAAAGCTGTCAGGGCGCAAGGTGGTCTCTTTCTCGTCTGATGCTTCCACCACTGGGATCAATTGATCACTGTCGTTACAATTAAGTAGGCCTGTTTCATCCTCGTCAAACTTGCCGTTGCTTTTTAAATCTATAACAAATATATAACAGATATAACAAAGAAATAACTGAAACAAATTTTTAAATATTTGCCTTATTTTATTCCAATTCTGTCTCTGAAAATGCAGAAAATAGCATGATGTGCATCCCATATATTTTAGATTTTTTTTAGTGGTGAATCATTGTTATTGTTTTTTAATCATTATACTAGTAAAGAGACAGGGGTGGTAACTTTTTGGACTGCTTGCCCCATCGTCTTGCTGAGGCTGCGAGGGAGGAGACCAAGAACAATTGTCTGCTTTGATTTTGGTCTGATAAAAGTATACAAGCCATTCCCGAGCCATTTATGAAGCAATGACTTAGCAAATGGTGGAGAATTTTCATAACTGTGTGGTTGTTTCAGCTCTCAGATCTTGTGGCCACTGGAGACACATTAACACCAGATGTACATGTAATCTAATGAAATTATATCAAGATACAATCTCGATACGCGATGCATTAAATACGAGGTGTAAAGGGGTCTAAGTTAATTTTGTGATAAAGCTTTTATTCTTGAATCTAAAAGGTTTTTCAAAGACACTTTTCCACTTTCGTTTCCACATGAATAGCTCCTCTGTTTCCTTTTTGGGGTGCATTGTTGGCCAGTAGATACTTTCAACATCTCTCTCAGAAAACAAGAAATTTAAAGAGAAACTTTGGCGATTTTCAACCAGCTCCGTATCATAATAATTTGAGCAGTATGTGTAAATGACCTACTATATGCGAAACTTCCCTCCATCTAACCAGTGCCCAGATTTTCCTGCTCCCCTCCAAGCAAAACTTGCTAGCTCTGGGGCTGTTGCTCAAAATGCAGGATGTACAGCTGCATTTTGGTGTTGTCCGACACCCACACCACCACCACAATATGAAGAGTGTAGACGTGGATCAAGAGACCGACCTGCCCCTCTCTCAAACCGTAAAACTAGGCAGTGCTGATTGTAATTAAACAAAGATTGTGTAACTGTATCGCCTATTTCTTGCCTAAAATGTTTTTTAGTGCCCTGTTGAGCTGGAATAGTGAGAGTTTGTGAACAGGAAGTGGGCGCCGTACTGTTTCCTGCGTTCATTGCTCCGGTGTGGTTGTAGGTTTTCTACCTTTGACTGAAAGTGATTGCCACAGTCTTTCTTTTCATGTTTTTCTCTGGTCATATAGGACCTTTTTTCACGTGTCTTTCCACTGCGTAGACAGCCGAGTTTCCTGAAAAGACCACCTTTCCAGTGATGAAGTACGTCTTTAAGTGCCTGTAGGACATTTGAGTTAACAAGCTACATAATCAAGAGGTGGCTAGTATCAGTGTCTGATGTGAATATGAAACCAACGAAAGTATTTGGAGCTGCAAAATGCCAGATTGTTTAAAACCCTCGGATATTAATGGAAACACACGTTTGTTGGATTGAGACTGGACTCTGTTGAGAGAGAAGGACAGGAGGAGAGAAAGTAGGACGATAGGAATAGAGGAAGAGGGAAAGAGGAGGGGGCAGCGGTTCGGAGGTCAGACCAATAAACAAACAACGCATCGATTTCCTGCCGCTCTCCGCCATTCCTGGGGAAACCCCCCTCGCCTTCCACCATCAGGTTACACTCATCTCCACTTATGTTAAAGACACTCCTCGCTGGGGGAAACCCGCCCTCCCCCTACACCTCCCCCACCCCCTTCTTCCCTGGTTAATAGCATCCTTCGGACATCTCCCGGGGACGGTGCATCTGAGGTGAACCACTACCAGAGATTGGTAATCATTTTATTAGAGGAAGTCGGAGCCGGGCTTCCACTCAGAGGGACGGATAAATGGTCGGGCCTGTGGATCCGAAGCTCTCAACCTGTTTACACGAAGGAAATAAACAGATCTCTTTCTGCTTCACCCTGCACGCTTTAACAGCACTGCCAAATTATTATTTGCACTTATAAAACTCTAAAAACACTTGTAAAGCGGCTACTTGTGATATGTGGCCCCATTTAACTCTGTCTGTAAATAACTGGTCAGACACCAACAGCATGATGTCATGTCTCTCCAGAGAAGACGAAGCAGAAACTGTCGAGCAATTTAACATATTAATGCTCAAAGTTTGAGGCCTTTTTGGAAACTTAAGAAGGCAACATGTGTCTTTTATGGTGCCTCCATTTTTCACCAGAGTTCAACAATGACACACAAAATAGGCGATTTTTACGAATGCATTGAATGCAACACAACTTCTGAATCCTTCTACACTCAGTGGACAAATTTTGAAAAGACAGCAAGTGTTCCAAACAGTCGGCTTTGAGTGGATGATCTGTCAAAGCTTTGTTTGGACGATCATATTTCATAAGGACATATTTGACAGTGCATTTTTAAAGAGGTAATTGTTTTCATATATACGTTTATGTACATAGTGAGAAGTGATATTGCGTTCTTGTATTCCCAAAATATTTGGATCCGTGTGTCAGAATCTGCAGTTTAACACCCAAATACTTTTCGTCTCTCTACATAAGATAAATTGACCACCTTTACCCTCATGGACCAGTGTCTACAAACGTAATGTGACACATCACATATGAACGACTGAAGTTTTCAAGAGTCCAACCTGCAAGTTCAGAAGGTAGATATTTTGGTTTGGCATAAATGTTTGGACAAAGTCAAGGAGGTGAAACTCAGTCTGGCAGGGTTCCCGCAAATCCTTGAAAGTCTTGAAAGGCATTGAATTCATAAATCTATGTAAGACCAAAAAGTTATTTAAAGCCCTTTTTAGACAGGAGTTGTGCAAATTTGCAGGAAAGCCCAATCAGTCTTTTTTCAGCATTGGCAGTATAAAAACAAAATCGGGGAGTGCAGCAAAATGCCGCCTACCTACTTTTGTTTATGCAGAATGCGACTTTTTTGGGGCAATGGGGGGCGTGAGCAAGTAACAAAACGTGTAGCTCAGCGTGTGACGTAAACAGTGACGTGGGAGGGAAGCCGCGGCTGGTCAGTCCTTCGGCGATTCTCTCGTAAGTCGGCCCGTTCTTCACCGTCCCCGTCATCTGACGGTTAATGGCCTCTTCGTTTGCGAGGACAAGGAGGGCGCGCAATTCCTTGTCTCCCCAGTTGCTCATCTTTACAGTGTCTGTCAGGTTTGTGTTTCCCTCTTGCTACTAGCTGCTCGCTAATTCCTGCTATCAGCTGTTTCCTGTTTATCCACCGCCAGTGGCTCGCACGTGCGGCGTCATCAACAGCTCCTCCCACAAGTCATCAACAGCCCCTCCTGTTGCAGAAGACCGCCTCGTTCTTTTAAACTAAAAGGGTTCCGCCAATATGTCTACCCTACGAGGCGGAAAATTGGGCACCTTGGATCAACTCGCCAATCCCGCTCTGTCTGTCTAAATGCTCGCAGCTTGCCGGCAAAACGGCCCAACATTCGCCAAAAATTAGGCAGTGTGAAAGGGGCTTAAGTGTCTTAAATAAATCTTTTAAATATCTTAAAAATGCCAGAACTCGGGAAGTTGGATTTTGTGAACATTTTAAAATAAGCGAGAACATAATTTTCGTAAACATTATTCTTCTCTCGCATCAACGTCCCATAGATCAGGTTAGGGGAACCAGCAACACTTATTGTGGGTTTTTCAAGCCACGATGCTCAGAGCAGAGGATCCACTGTCTGCTAGCTAGCTGTCACTCTACCTTGGACGACCAGGCCGTTCTCATCCCGAAGTCCTCAAGTACCACTGCTTTGTCAGTAATTTTGTCGTCGGACACCGACACCAAAAGCCACCTTTCACAGTGGTATGATATGGTGCCGGGCGTCATCAGTGTGTAACTCGGCTTTACAGAACCGTTCACAGTGTTATGATATGCCTCGGGATGGCTGGACCACATGTGTTGGGGCAGCATGATAGGCCGGCGGACGGTGTCAGTTCTTACCATGACTGGACGGCACCTGTCGCGGCTGTATGAAAAGATGGTAGACAGCAGAAATGTTGCTGCAAGTGCAAGTCACGGTTTGGTACGTATCTCGGTGTGGGGGTCACTGTTGGGCCAAAGTGTTCCCATACGGGTGATTTAAATGAAACCGGCGGCTCTTCTAACTCCACACTCTCCGTAACTTTTCTTCTTCGTCTGTTAGGACGGTTGCTGGCAGCTTTTAGGACTCAACTTTTTTTAATACTCACTCAGACGTATTCGTCGTATGACTGCGTGCACCGAACCGTGACGCCCGTACTGTGACGGCATGGGACGAATACAACTACCGTTAAACCCCTAGTAATGACTTAATATAAGGAGCAGGAAAGTCCCTTTGGGATGGACGGGAGACGTGGTGGATTGGTCCGACAAATCCTGGACTTTCACCTGGGAGATTGGTGTTACTGCTTACCATGTGATTGTAGAGCCAAACCGTGATGTGCTTTTGTCGTCTAAACATAACCATGTGCTTTTGCTGACTTCCTGGCACTGGTTGTGGCGTTCCAGAATGTAAACAGCAGATGCAGAAAGGACACCTAGCACGTTATATATAGACGTGAAAGGCAACTGACGATGTGTGACTACTTCAGAATGAGAACAGGTCAGGACGAATTCAAAGACAATTGGCCATTCAACCAAGATTTGGCGGCATGGCTGAAACCGGTACAAGGCAATGTACATGAGGATTGGTGTATTTCATACTTCATACTTGGCGTGATGGGAATCAAGTCAGTGGAATCAGTTGAAGCAGACTGAGAAACAGAAAATTGCCATGTCTTTCCCCTGTCTAATATGCCCTTGTCTCCGTCACGTCTAGAATGCGTTGAGTGTTTTACAACATTTGAAGCAGGTCATCGAATTTTTTACTGGACTGAGAAAGATAATGACTCAGTTAATATTTGGGCAAATTGTCCCCAACCCTAAATTATTGACAACTTTTTTACCCTTCAATTTTGGGTATTGTTAAACTGGTCTTAAATTTAATTCCTAGTGGCATTAAAAAGGTCTTAAAAAGTCATGAATCTAAAGTGTCTAAGTTGTACGAACCCTGGTGGGGAATGGTATTATTTGAGTAATGTGATAAGGCAGGTGAAGGTAAAATGGTTTCCCCCAAAAGAGTAAATCCTAATAAGTGCCTGAGTGCTGTGAACATCCCACATTAATGATATCCAACAGTAATACAAGGTGGACTTTTTCCCTCTGGGGACGCCTGGCAGGAAATAACCTCACACCTTCCTTTCTCTCTTTAATTTCACGATCATAAAGTGCTGAGCTTTCTTCCCCTCTTGTATTTTCACCCTATAGCCTGTCCTCCGCCACAAAAGTAGAGAAATGGAAAAGCGTTTTTTCTCCTCTGTGTTTTTAATCCCTTTGCACCCTAATTGGCCTCTCTTTACTGTGAAGTGAGTTCAATCTGCAAGCAGATAAAACAAGTGTCGGGTGAGGGCGCAGGCACCGTGGCACTGTGTTCCCAAGCATGAAGTGAGCGGTTTTGAACTAATATCCAAGCCTCTGCAATTAAAAGGCTCCAGAGTCGTTAAAGTAACTCGCTTTTTTTATCCTCCCCTGGAATACTACTGCTTCACCTATTCTCTGCTGGAGATGAGACGATGATAGCTGCGCTCAGATCTGCACCTCTTGTCTGTGTGAATGCAGATTGGACTGATTACAGCTGAGGATTCGGGCCCGTTCATTTGTCATCCGCAGCCCAAACACTGCCTTTCATCACGTCAGTGAGTCGAGTATCGAGTGGTGCGGCGTGCGACAGCGTGCGTGACCCTTTGGAGAGGCGAAGAATGGCGACAGGAGCCTTTTGTTGCGAGGTGATTTCTTAGGAAGCTTTGGCCCACCCATCCAAACACAATGGCGCTGTTGTGTCGGTACCAGGATTAACAACGACTGGTATTGATCCGCCGTCTCTTTCTTCCTCCATGTCCGTATGAGAGGCCGGTCAATATCTGCAAGCTTTGATTTCTTTGTGGCTGTCTCTGTCTCTCAACCCATTCTCTAATGTTATCACTGAGAGCGCAGGAAAGGTTTGATATGATGATTTGAGACAACGGTTCCTCCGCAGACGTCTTACTTAAAGAAGTACTTAAAGCAAAGGAATGAGGATGAGACCGATGTGCTAATTTATGCCTTCTCTTAAAGATACAATATGTTTCCAACAATGTTCAAACCCAGTGAAGTCTGACACTTTATCCAAGGTGACAGTGCGTTTGATTTGGTCCGCCGTCAGTGGTGTCATATCCCCTTTACCCCGTCTAGCTGCTCTAACTTACGGGGAAAAACACAGGAAATACCAGATGATACGACGACAAACGTACGTTGCATTTTGCCAACGCACACACGCGTGGTTGGGACTTGTTATGCCTCCACACCGGCGACAAAGGCATTATATTTTCAGGTTGTCCGCCTGTCCTCTTCTCGGGAATGCAATATGTAAAGAATGCCTTGAGGGGATTTCTTCAAATTTGGCACAAACGTCTGATTAGATTTCGATAGTCATAGGTCAAAGGTCAAGGTCATTGTGTACTATCTTTGGAAGACCTTGAGAGTATTTCTTAAAGATTGGCACAAATGTCCACTTGAGCTCATGAACTGATTAGAGTTTGGTGGTCAAAGGTCAAGGTCACTTTGACCTCCTCTTTCTCATTCTTGTTAATGTCATATCTCAAGAACACTTTCAGAGATTTTTTTGTCATATTCAGCACAAACTTGCACTTGGATTCAAGGATGAACAGATTAGAATTTGGTAGTCAAAGGTCAAGGTCACTGAGACCTTTTATTAGTTTTTATTAGTGTCATTCACTTGAATGCAATTTCTCAAGAACACCTTGAGGGAATTTTTTTTCAAATTGGGCACAGACATCCACTTGGACTCAAAAATGTAGTGATTAGTTTTTGGTGGTCATAGATCAAAGGTCAAGGTCATTGTGATCTGGCCTGTCTCATTCTTGTGAACACACTTTCTCAGAAACACCTTGAAGGTCCATTTGGACTCAGCCATGAACCACTAGAATATGGTGGTCAAAGGTCATGGTCACTGTGACTTTGTGTCCATCTCATTTTCTTAAATGCAATATCTCAAGAAGGCCTTAAGGGGGTTTCCTAAAATTTGGCACAAACATCCATGAACTGATTAGAATTGGGTGGTCAAAGGTCAAGGTCATTGTGACCTTGTCTGTTTTATTCTTGTGAATGCCATATCTCAAGAACACCTTCAGATTTTTTATTTTGTTTTCATAGTTGACACAAACGTCCACTTGGACTAAAGGATTAACTGATTGGAATTTGGTGGTTAAAGGTCAAGGTCACTGTTACCACCTCTGTCTCATTCTTGCGAACGCTATCTCTCATGGGAATTCCGTACCTCATGAACACCTTCAAAGATTTTTTTTTTTTTTATGTGTTTGGCACAAATGTCCACTTGGGCTCACGAATGAACTGATTAGGATTTTGTATACAAAGGTCAAGGTCATTGTGACCTCATCTGTCTCATCGTTGTGAACGCCATATCTTTAGAACACCTTCAGATTTTTTTTTTTTTCATAGTTGGCGCAAACGTCCACTTGGACTCAAGTATTAACTGATTAGAATTTGGTGGTTAAAGGTCAAGGTCACTGTTGCCTCCTCTGTCTGATTCCTGTAAACGCCATATCTCATGAGAATGCCATACCTCATGAACTTCTTCAGAGATTTTTTTTATATGTTTGGCACAAATGTCCACTTGGGCTCACTGATTAAATGATTAGAATTTGGTACACAAAGGTCAAGGTCACTGTGACCTTGCACCCTGCTTATTCTCTTGAATGCAATATCACAAGAAGGCCTCAAGGGAGTTTCCTCAAATTTGGTACAAACGTCCACTTGGACTCAAGAATGAAGTGATTAGAATTTTGCGGTTGAAGGTCAAAGGTCACTGCCACAATTGTAATATATCTCATATAATAAAATGCATACAACAATGAGGCGGTAATTCTAGTTAGTAGAAACATTTATTATTGGCTGGTCTTTCTGAGCAGTTTGTCAGCATTAATTAATAGATTTAAAACCCTCATACATTAATTCATGATACGGTCAAAAAATATGGGACAGATACTGTTTGCATCATCCAATACTTAAGATATCAGTTCAAGGAAATCCAAATATTATTCATTAACAGATTTTATAGGGATTTTAAACAGCAGTAACTTTGATAAAAGTAAAACATGTTGCACAGACCTTATAAAAGAATCAGTAAACACAGTAGTGTCTTAATGCACTCCAAATATTATCAAGAAATTGCATGACTCACATGGAAGTTAAATTTTGGCAGAACATATTAAAAGAGCTCTTTAGCATGTGCCAGATTAACTGCAGGGCACATATAATACTCTTTAAAAGCCTATTTGTTGCTTTCATGTTCATTTAAAGCCCAGTTTTGAACTGGAAAATATCTAACAGCAAGTTAAAATTCAGATTGTTTTGCCCCGTCTTTGCCACATTTTTTTTTTTTGCCACAGCCTCTCCAGTGCCATAATATCCGTGCTCGTTTATTCATTTGTTTGTCTGTTTACGTTATATGTTTGCTTATTTATCCATCTCTTTATTTTTTAATGAGTTGAAAATCCACCAGAGAATCGGGGCTATGAAAGTTTAAAACGTGTACAGTAGCAGCGAGGGGAAAATATTTACATTGAAGCTGGCCACAATCTCAGAAGATCCTCAAATGTAGGTTAGAACTGCAAAGTTAATATGCAAATGTCCTTATCTGCTGGGATTCACAAACAACCGTCATCCTGATTGATTTAATAAACTGCTTTTATCTTTCAAAGTGTTAATTAGGAGAGATGGGCCTCGCTTTGAATCTCGGCTTTCTGTGGCACATTTGAGAGCTTTCAGACAAAGAGAAACTTTCCGTCCCTTAACATCACTGAACTCGCAGCGTCTTCAACATTTTGCAGCTTGGTGTTGTTTCTGGGGACAAAGACTTCCTGTAGAAACACAGACTGCTTCCCATGCACATGCTTTTTGCAGTTTGATTCCATACTATCAACGCTGTCATATAAATGATCAATATTTGTGTTTGCATGGATTTGAACCAAGAAGAAAAGGATTTAAATTTCGTCTCCAAGGTTAGAAATATCACCAAAAGTCACATTTTATTGTCTTGAAATATTGCCACAGTGTGTCTTTTCCTCCCGGGCACACTCTGAACCTCCGACTCTATCCGACTCCTGTAATTCCTGTAAGTCTTTTTAATTTAGTTTAACTGCAGATTACCCAAAGCGCGGCAGCACATGTGCTGACCAAGACCCAAAGCAGAGCGCACACCTTCATTAATTAACTTCACTGGCTGCCGGTTAGTTTGAGGACACACTTTATAAGACTTGTTTACCACCTCCCTGTAGCAGCCTTTAGTGTCTGAAGGGGTCGTAGCGTTCGTGCATGCGCTCGGCATATCATAATATATATTGATAATGGAAAATGCTTTTAACCCCACTCTACTAGCAAATAACTACATGATAATGTCGTGTTTATTACAACTTATTTTATGTCTCTACTTCATTTTTAATTGGTGTTAGTGCTAGATGTTGCATTTAGGGAACCTTATAGCTACAGATTGGTTTGATTCTTAGGCCCAGTCCCATTTCTACCCCGTAAATCTTCCACTTGGTATTGAGTGCCCTCGTTTGCGTGATAACCCTTGATGAGGGAAGTGAGAAATATTAGGGTAGAGATCTTTCCCTAAGAAATGGGACACCCCAGATTAGCTGGGCTAACCATTAGCTGTTAGCCGTTAGCTGTTAGCGGTGTCTGTAATAACTCAATAACTCAATAAACGGTCCGTGAAAAAAATATTTTTTCCAGCGGATGTCTTAGTTACAACATGATTGAGCTAACTGGAGTAGTTTCATGTCGTATCTGACAACGGGAGGCATTTAACAGATGACGTCCTGATGTTAGCTTTGCTGCTGCTGTTAACTGTCCCTGTCAGCTGCAGCCACTGATGCTTTCTAGACATCGTGATAGAGTGTGCCAGTAAACCCGGAACTCCGTTAGCGCTTTTAGCACTTCCGGTTCTCTTGTCTAAAAGTCAATATACGTTTTTTGAATGGGATTTTGGTAACATGCCTCAAATAAGGTCTGTGGTTAACAAAAGCTTAAGCGAGTTTCAGGTTTTGTTCTACGACATAAAACACGCCAGTAAATACTACTTGTGAATTTTGAAGCTTTTATATGTCGTAAAAAAGGCGGTTGCTAACAAGTTGCTCAATACGACTACAAACCCTGTCGGGGACATTAAACGTCATCACCCCCGAACAGGCGAGAGTGCTGGCAGTCCGCCATTACAGCTTCTTATTTAGCTTAAACAAAATTTCCCCATTATACAATGTTTGTAAAATAAAGCGGCCGAAATCAGTTGAAAGCTTAGTGGCGGTGACGTCAAGAGTCATGCGACCGTGGAGTAGTCATGTAGTCCGTTAAAGCCTAAAGTTAGCTTTTTACTTCTGGCGATCGCATTTATGCTTCAAATGCGGTATGAAAGGTGTTCATATGTGAAGATTATCTCGCTGAACAAAACCTGTTAGTATCATAAACTTGTGTTAGCCACAGAGCTTANATCAGATTAGTCTAAACGGTGATATAGTGACGTGAAAAATGTGATATATATATATATATATATATATATTATATTGTTTTTATTCGTGACCATAGTTATGGTATGAAGTCCTTTTTGGTCTTTTACTTTCAACATCCATTTATACCCATAAAGACATATTTTTTCCTTTTGTTTGATAGTGGTGCATTTCCATGAGCATGACACCTCCTTGCACTGCCTGCTCCCAACCTTCCCCTCCTTTGCTAAAGATAAATTTCCATGACGCAAGGGTTGACGCATCCTCCTGGCGCGAAGGAGTGTTTGTATCGAGGTTGGATTTTTGCTGGATTTACTGTACAGGTGGAGAGGTGGCGCGGCTGACAGGAGCCAGCAAACATGACGCAGGTGCAGCGTCTGGCTCCGACTTCCAGGCAGCAGCCAGTTTGTGTGTGCCGCTTCCCTCTGCCAACCTGCGGGCCATGAGAGTTCACATTGTGAGGCGACATACTGGCGAGCTGCATGCCAGTGACCAGAAAAACAAGGCAAAAAAAAAAAAGGAGAGGGATTCCCCTCCAGTCAAGGGAACCACGACATGAAGGAGTGGAGCTGCCAAGGCCCCTGAAACCAAAAAAAAAAAAACACCCGGACATGTCTGAAAGCTTCCTCTCATTCGTGCATGTGTCTCACGGTATCACACAGTTTTGATCTCATCCGGTCGGACACTTTGAGGGAATATTTTTCTCCCCGCCATCCCAAAGCAATCTGAATAATTTTCAACTGCATATTTTAACTCTCAATCTATCTTTGATGTCTTATTTGTGTGATTATGTCTCCCTGCTTGCAAAAAAACAACCAATATGCATCGACTGTCAACCACTCGTGGCACTTTCCTCCTTTTTTCTTTCTTCCCCGCGCACGGTTGGGACTGTTTTTGATTTCTTTTTTTTTTCTTCTTTGGAGCGATCAAAGCAAACTCCCTCATGCTTCACTTCAAGTAAACACCAAATGGACGAGATGAAGAAACTTTAAAACATTGTTGAGGGGCGTCCTGTTGAATCCGAGCCTCTCATGAGAAGCATCTTGAAGTTCTTCGTCTTTAAACGACTTTTTTTTTTTTTTTTTTTTTGTTCGGGCGTGGGCGGCCATCTTAACCTGAGCAATTAAAGCCGAGACAAAGCGCAGAGGCTGCAGAAAGCCGGCGACAGCGGCCGCGCCACCTCTAATTATTGACTGGCCCCTGGCTCGGCGGTAAAAAACCTTCATTATTCTTCTTCCTGTGGTAATTTGTATTTGCCTGACATTCATCATATATTGTTGGTAACCTTTAATTCATCTGCTGTTAGCACTTTTGTCTGCTGAAGTCAGGCTCCGGGCAGGCCGGCCTTCCTCATGCGAACGGAAAAAAAAACTGTAAATTGGCAGCGTGGAAACATCTGTGTCGCCCCAAACTTTACAAAGAACACATGAGATATTATCAGGCTGATTACTTGAGTTTGTACTTTAGATTAGATGCAAAGTTGTGGAGGAAACACAGAGGGGAGGTGAAGCTGTATGAAAGTAGAGAGTGAGTTTTTGAAAGCAACTCAGCTCTACTTCCTACGTCCTTTGTTCTTTGCTAACTGTTCTTTGTGTCTTTCTGTTGGCTGCTTTTCTTCTTACCTTTCCTTCCTCTTTTAACCTCAGTTTCAGCCCTTAGCTTCACTTCATATTTTCCTCCTACTCTCCCTACCTGCTTTCCTCCATCCTTCCCTCCCAATGAATATCTTCTTTTTTTTTATTCCCCTTTTCACATCTTCACATACTGTTTTGTTGTCCTATCTGCCAGCTGTAGGCCTGGAGAGACCATGACTGTAACAATAATGGACGTAGCTACGATGTCACTCTTTGGTTTTTGGACTCGATATTAAAAGAACCATTTAAAACTCCATAACTTGGACATTTCAGTGAATTAATACGTGTAGGTACAATACACTGGACAGAAAAATGTCCTATCTTCAGTAGATGAAAACCAAGCGGCAACCTCTGTGGCTAAAAAGTTCCTGCAGTTCCTTGAATGGCCACTTGAGGCTGGCTCCAAGAGGACGTCACGAAAATAATGGACGTCACCCCCTGGCTTGTTGACTCCCATTTTAAAGCCTGGAGTTTGGCATTTTGGCCATTTCCATCCTGGTATTTTGGGTAGTGGCCCAATTGTTGAAAAACGTATGCTAAAGTGCCCTCCTGGGAGCCAAAACGCGCGCTAAAGTGCCCTCCTTGGGAGCCAAAACGCGTGCTAAAGTGCCCTCCTTGGGAGCCAAAACGCGTGCTAAAGTGCCCTCCTGGGAGCCAAAACGCGCGCTAAAGTGCCCTCTTGGCAGCCAAAATGCCCTCCTGGGAGCCAAAATGCCCTCTTGGGAGCCAAAATGCCCTCTTGGGAGCCAAAACGCACGCTAAAGTGCCTTCTTGGCAGCCAAAATGCCCTCTTGGGAGCCAAAATGCCCTCTTGGGAGCCAAAACACGCGCTAAAGTGCCTTCTTGGCAGCCAAAATGCCCTCTTGGGAGCCAAAATGC
>NC_065520.1:17952296-17957296 GCF_006386435.1 Epinephelus moara
CTAAAGTGCCCTCTTGGCAGCCAAAGTGCCCTCCTGGGAGCCAAAACGCGCGCTAAAGTGCCCTCTTGGCAGCCAAAGTGCCCTCTTGGGAGCCAAAACGTGCGCTAAAGTGCCCTCTTGGCAGCCAAAGTGCCCTCTTGGGAGCCAAAACGTGCGCTAAAGTTCCCTCTTGGGAGCCAAAACGTGCACTAAAATGCCCTCTTGGGAGCCAAAGTGTCCTCCTGGGAGCCAAAACGTGCGCTAAAGTGCCCTCTTGGGAGTGGGAGCCAAAACGTGCGCTAAAGTGCCCTCTTGGGAGCCAAAGTGTCCTCCTGGGAGCCAAAACGTGCGCTAAAGTGCCCTCTTGGGAGCCAAAACATGCGCTAAACTGCCCTCTTGGGTGGTAAAAACATTACTGTTGCAATGACTTTTATGTTGGGCCCTTTTTTGATCTATATTGAGCCAGAACTATATCTCACAGAACCAGTTGGATTATCTGGTGCTAATATGGTGTTAAAATGCACTAGAATACAGGAAATGGCTTCTACTTAACTGAAAATTAAGTAGAAGTAGCTAAAAAATGAAGCCAATGTTGAAGTGCAGTTCCTCGAAAGGCCACTTGAGGCTGGCTCCAAGAGCGAGTCCATCCTACAGCCTGTAAAAATAATGGACGTAGCTTTTGTGACATCACCCATTGGTTTGTGGATTTTTGTTTTGAGGCCTTAAGTTTGGCATTTCGGCCGTTGCCATCTCGTTTTTTTGGAGCCAGAAAGTGACCATATTTGGACAAGAGGGTGGAGCTGTGGAAGAGCGAGGGGTGGATCTGACTGAGAAGCTGCGGACGCCATCATCTGACAGCGTGTCACTCAAGCGGCCTCGCCCTTAATTATGCAAAACTTTAAGCCTTAATAAAATGTAAATAGGTGAGACCAACAGTGTTTTTATACCAGGCTGTGAACATGTTTATTCCTGCTTTAAAGTTGGACATTTCAACATGGAGGTCTATGGGGATTGACTCATTTTTGGAGCCAGCCTCAAGTGGCCATTAGAGGAACTGCAGTTTCTGGCACTTCTTTTTTAGCCGTTGAAGTTGCCACTTAGTATCTGTCTCTCCACAGCTAATCTCACAAACTAATGGAGCAGTCAGCCTAATATTTTCTGTGCACATTTATCACAGACTGCTCAAGGACTTTTTGTTATTTTTGTGATTTACAATTGTTATGAAACCTGTTTAAATTACTGTTTCATACAGTCATTGCCAGCTGATGCCTCACTCCTCTTAACTGCCCGGGAGTGGCTGCAAATTTTACGGAAATCGGCTCGGTTGCAGGCCACATTTTGGCCGACAAAACTGACATTAGAAAAAAAGTGTGGTCTCATTTTGAACTAGAGTATCTGCAGATTAACTCCATACCTGATATGTTGTGATCCACCAAAGATCCGCCGCCGCATGGTGGTGGCGTTTTATCTGCCCAGATTTGTAGACTTGTAGACTTTGTTAGGTTAGTACCATTAAAAGTCCACTTATCAATGACATGCATCTACAATCTGTGGCTGGTTTAGCTCAACTTCAGTAAAAATACTTGATCTTCACAGTGTCTGTTAGCAGGAGAAGTCGATGTGCTCTGTGCAACGTGCTGCAGCTCTGTCAAAAAAGAGGAGGTGTGCGTTTTTATTAGCTTCTGGGATGCATGCGATGTGGCTGCTGGAATTACAAGAATTGTCTTGAGTGGCCGCAGTCAGCTCTGGCGCCCACCTGATGGAGATCTGCTCTCCGCTCTAGTGTTGACTGTTTTTTTTACCCCAATTATCGTCCTTTTCCTTTGTTTATCTCTCCTGTCTACATCCTGTCTTTTATCCCCTCTTTCTTCTCTTGTTTGGTGCGGCAGTTGTTGACCAAAATCATCACACACTGTAATGAATAACTAACAGTATCTGTCAACAGCTTGTGACTTCCTGTCTCTGTCTCTGTGACTGACAGCTGACCCTGATGTGGTAAACTCCTCCCACCTGGTTCCTCACAAAGCGTAAAACAAACGCCGAGGATTATTTCCTTTCATATGTGACCCAGGACTGCACGTCTGCCTGTCCACACAGCACCTTCATCCACTCCTGAGTCACTCCAAGCTGTGTAAACATGATCCGAGCAGAATACTAATGTCCCGTCCCGAGATCAAAGCAGCCGCTCGAATTCCTGCAGGTTGTTTCAAAGGCTGAAGCCACAGGGATGAGCCTTTGTCAGCACTTTCTCTGCCCTGAGCGAGACCCATTTCACTCTTGTTTCAAAATAAAAGGACAGCAGTGAGTGGGCAGCGGTGTCTTATATCATTGGACAGAACTTCTCAGCAGATTAAGCCCTCGACGTCGGGCTGATTATAATCAGGGCTAATTTTAGTGTCTCAGGACGTTTTCCAGATTTGAGTGTTAGTTTGCAACATCAGTCGAGATTCCTAAAGACAGGAGCACACATCTTTGCTGTGATTCATCAGAGATGTAAAGACATGTTCCTCCTGCACCACATTTTACTCTGAATCTTCAGTGCAAAATATACATTTATAGATTTAGACCAGATTTATAATGAGTCGCTCCTCTGGGCCGCCTGATGCCCGTATGTATGTCTGCAGCAGCATGCACACTCAGGCAGTTTGGACATCAGAGCTCGGTCAGGTCAAAGAACGCAGACCCCTGGTTTGGCACAGTCGGGGTCCAAGTGCGCGGGCCTCTGCAAAAATTAGCAGAGTTGTTGAGCATCAAAAAGGTTGAGCCTGAGCCAACTGTTGCTGCAGAGTTCTGCAGTGACGAACAGAGTTTTTCAACAGTAGAGAGATGCAACAAAGGTCCATGGCTAGACTGCATCCTGATCTCTAAACTACAATATTTAGATTTTTAAAAAATATTTAAATGCATCCCTTAACCCTTTGAAACCTGAGCAGATTGGCTTGATTTCGTCTAAATACAATGGGAAGAAGGCAATGAGTAATGAAAGACAAAATGACCCCCCAAAAATGATCAAGAAATTTGTAAAAAGAGGAAATTAAAAACAAGAAAATTTGTAAAATAAATACATAAATTAGATAAAATAAAAAATAAATAAGTAAATAGAAAAAAATAATAAAAATAAATAAATAAAAAACAAATGAACAAGAAAAAAGTGCTTAAAATTATAATAATTAATATTGTAACACAATTTTAAAATGTAATAATAGTAATATTTATACAGTTTTTCCCTTCACTTTTTTTTCCTTTTTCCCAAGTTCCTAATTTTCTAAATCTATTTTTGGGACGTTTCTTGCCAAGTTTCTCATTGCCTTTTTTCGTACGTTAAAAGAAGTCGTGCCAATTTGCTCAGGGTTCAAAGGTTTCAGTACTTGCAAAATGCGTCCAAAAGCAGCACAAGAAAAGTGATGTTGCTCCAGGTTTCAAAGGTTTAACCCTCAGAAACTGGACCTCCCACGGACCGCTGCAGGAGGTCGTTGTTTGTGTGATCCTGTTTAAATTGATCTAAAATAAGAACCATAATAGATAGAGCGGTCATTCTGTTAGCAGCAGAACGCTAAGGCTTATGTCTTCCTTGTTGGTACATCATGGCCTTACCTTACCTTACCTTACCTTACCTTACATGCTGTGCAAACATGGTATTTCGCCTTAATTACACCAGTACGTCCCTGTTAAGGCTGTGGGAGGTTAATGTTTCCCCTAATCTTGTATACATCAGTCTAAATGATAATAACTCGAGCATTCATTCTTCTTGCAGTAGAAATCTACGAGTTTTTTGCATCCTCAGATTCATTGTTTTCAGTGTAGACGCGTGGCAGACACACTCAAACGCCAGAGAGACACTGTTGTGGCGTGCACTCGTTCCCGAGCACCTGTTTTTCAGGGTGCAACGGCTGAGACCTGAGATAAATAGACTTTAACTTTTGGAACGCAGCAGCGCGCACATGTCACGCAACAAGAAACAACCAATCACAGCCGACAGATATCTTTTGCTTTTTCAGTAAATATCAGTCTGATAAGAATAAAGAAGAAGTTGATCGTTTTAGTGCAGAGCTGCCAGAGCTTTACATCTCTCCCACGGACGATATTTTTCAGGGTTCCTGGTATGTAGGCTTTAATACGGTGCTGGTTATGGTCGTTTAGCAACCTCAAACACAACCTGCCTTGGCGCCCTTGGAAGTTGGCACAGAGAAGAGCCCAGTGCCTGACCTTGTGTTTTCCAGGCGGTTAAAGACGTGGCATGTGTACGGCCCTTAAAGGGATAGTGCACCCAAAAATGAAAATTCAGCCATTATTTACTCACCCATATGCCGAGGGAGGCTCAGGTGAAGTTTTAGAGTCCTCACATCACTTGCAGAGATCCAAGGGGAGAGGAGGTAGCAACACAACTGACATAAAAAGTTGGCTAAAAACAGAGTTTAAATGAAGTTTTTCCAAACTTTTTATGTCGGGGCTTCAGGACACTTGGATCACTACGGACGAGCAGTATGGAGATATTTTGTGGTTTCAATTATGTGTTTTTGAACGTTTGAATCTGGGGCGCCGTCAGCCTCCATTAGGTGGAGTTGTGTTGCTACCCACTCTCCCCTTGGATCTCTGCAAGTGATGTGAGGACTCTAAAACTTCACCTGAGCCTCCCTCGGCATATGGGTGAGTAGATAATGGCTGAATTTTCATTTTTGGGCGCACTATCCTTTTACTGTCATTACTTTTTGTCACCTTACGACAGCACAAACATAGAATTTCATCGTAATCATGCCAGAATTTCCCAGTAATGGTCGCGGGAGATGTTGTTTGCATAATCCTGTATGTAACGATCTAAAATAAAAACCATAATTGCGAGAACATGCATCCTTTTTGCAGCAGAAAGCTAAGGTATCTGTGTTCTTTGTCATCATGTTGTATGCTCGTCATTGAACCTAGCTAAAACGAGCTGTGGCGCCGGAGGAACAACTGAACACCTTTTTACTCTGTACCATATCGTAAAACTTCAATTAAAAGCCTAGTCCCATTTACTAGCCCGA
>NC_065520.1:17959796-18043179 GCF_006386435.1 Epinephelus moara
CAGAAAAAAGTAGTTGTTAAAGGAGCTATATGTAAGAAATCTAAAGCAAATAGTCGTAAAATCCTCCTAATATGTCACAGAGACTAAGGAATAATGTTCATATAACATACTGATCTCACCGACAACAATAGTACAGCCAGAATATTCACATTTAAAACATTTTTACGGTCCGCAAATCATGTTTATGTTTTGAATTTGCGTTTTGGCCTGTTGCGCCACCCACCGCCGTCTACCAGTCACGCAGTCAGTAGAGTCTCAGCATCAGTTACAGTTACGACTGAGCTACAATGGCTGACGGTGCCACTAAACCCAAACGACCTCATTAGGATTCCCAAAAACGCCAAGACAAAACTCGCTTTTTGCTTTTGAACGGTGGAGACAGTTGAAAGCAGAGAAGAATTTGAAATCGGACGTCGAAGTGGCTACTCTTCTCCTCGACAGGTAAGCTTTAGCCAAAGTTGGCTAACTAGCATCATAGCTAGACGGGGATGGACATTTCGAATACTTTCAACTGTTTTTCATTTTCGATCATACATTGTAGCCCATGTGCAGGTGGGTCATCGACCCGACTGATTTTTTTGAGAAACAAACGTTAGCAGCACGGCAAGCAGCGTTAGCAGTGTCCCAGTACATAGCATTAGCAGCCGGCTCCTCCTCCGCTGTATCCCGGCAGCAGAGTTAGCAGCAGAGAAGCCGGACATGCTCGAACGGTCCGCTGGAAAACCGAAGATCAAGGACGCGGCGACGCGGCCCTGCCACGGCAGCCGCCAGATGCGTGTTGGTTGCGTCTGCGCTCCGGCACGGCAGTGGAGCCGATAGGATTCAATTCTAGTCAATGTGTGTACTTCCACCGGCTGCAGCACTCTGGAGCCCTCCGCAACAGATACGCAGGACTTCTATTTTTGCCGGACGCCGGAGCACAGCGCAGCAACCTCGAATCTGCCTCGAAGCAGTAGTCTTTTTCCTGAGATATAGCTGTGTTTCCTGCCAGGATAATACCGCAAAAATATGGTTGTTTTATACCAAAAAGTCCCTGCATTTCCTCCCGAGATAGTGCCAGAAAAAAGTAGTTGTTAATTACCGAGACATCATTGTGTTTCCTGCTGGGACATTGCCACAAAAAAGTGGTTGATTTTTACTTTTTCTGTTGGAATAATGCCATGAAGTGCTTTTTTTTGCCACAAAAAACGGTTGTTTTATACTGAGACATCACTACGCTTCCTGCTGTGATAGTGCCACAAAAAAGTGGTTGTGTATTACAGAGATGTAGCTGCTTTTCATGCCGAGATAATGCTACAAAAAACGGCACTTTCTTACGGAGACATAGCTGTGTTTCCTGCTGGGATAATGCCACGAGAAGCATTTGTCTTTCAGAGACATTGCTGTGTTTCCTGCCAAGATAATGCCACAA
Organism: Epinephelus moara; assembly: GCF_006386435.1. NCBI lineage: Eukaryota > Metazoa > Chordata > Actinopteri > Perciformes > Serranidae > Epinephelus > Epinephelus moara. The sequence goes on from NC_065520.1 coordinate 17,961,208, forward strand.
AATAGTCGTTATTTATTACTGTGACATAATTACTTTTCCTGTTGGGACAGTGCCATGAAAAACAGCTGTTTTAACCAAGCCATCTGCATTTCTTTACAAGATAGTGCCAGAAAAAAGTGGTTGTTATAACCAAGGCATTGCTGCTTTTCCTGTTGGGATAGTGCCATGAAACAAAATTGTTTTTGTTTTTTTCTGCCAAGATAGTACTACAAAAAGCAGCTGTTTTTCTTCGGAGACAGCTGCGACACCTGCCAGGATAATGCCACAAAAGAGTAGTTGTTCGTTACCTGCCAGCATAACGCCACCAATAGCTTGTCTTATGCCCAGACATTGCTGCTTCTTTTTGTCGGAAAGTGCAAGCAAAAGAAGGTACTTTCGGCCAAAATGTGATCCTTTCCTCACCACTGCCATGTGGCGTTTGTGCCTAAATTTGACCATACGTGAACCACATAGTTGTTGAAATGTAAAGAAACATACAGTTACAACACATCCTCAGAAAATAAGGTGGCATCGGACGTCAATACGATGTGAGGAAGACGTTGGCAAAAGTTAAATTTCAGTCAGAATGAAAATCAGGACGTTAAGATAATGCAGATATTGGGTGTTGTTCTCCATCTCTCTCAAGATGACGTTGGCTTTAGAGATTTGGAAGACATTGGACTTTGGTTACTTTGGCTTCTGAGTGTGCTGGAATCATAGGTAGCTTTCTTAAACCCTCCGAGCCAAACAGGATGTCATCTTCCTGATTGCGGGAGCAATCTGAGAGACAGAACACAGTCTGTTTGTTGCCGCTCCGCCTCTTCCCTCCACCGCCGTCCACCACATCACATGAGAAACCTGAACCAGAGCTTCTCCTGACCCCGTACATCAGCTCCGCGCTGTCATCTAAGCCCAGGAAGATCATTTTTTATGATCATGATTAAAACTCAGCACCCCACCCGCGGCCTTCTGAGGCATGATGGGATGTTTTATATTGGGCACAATGCCATTAATTATTTCTTTGATGGGAGCTTGTTTGTTATGATAATACACGCCGGTGTTCCTCCTCCCAGTTTGATGCACGCTGGATGAAAACGCCTTTACAATCACGAGACACTGATGTCTGAACCGACGCAGTTGTTAATGTGAAGCTGTTTTTTTTTTTTTCCCATTGTGCAAATTGCCTTCGTTTCCAGGGCCTACCTCCGCCGCCGCACCTTTCATGGAGAGCACTTTGAGCAGCTCTTTGTGAGTTTCAAGAAATAAATAATTGCTGGTGGAACTTGCAAACGTTATCTCAAATTAAATAATTAAAAATGCAGATTTAGGTGGGAATAATGAATCCCAGGAGGGGGGGCGGGAGGGGAGGGGAGGTGAGGGGGGGGTCTGAATGGTTTTGTGCTTAATTAAAGTTTACAGACGGCTGTGATGGGATGCGACGTCCTGTTTTCTGAAAATATTTGCAGAGCGCGTTTCAACCCCTTTGTAAACATTTAACAGTCTTAATCAACTCATTAATCAAGCAAATTGCAATCATAACGTCCAATTGTTTTCTGATGGATAAATAAATGATAAACAGTCGTTTTTTTAATTGAACCAGTCTGTGCTCGGTTGCCGGCACCTTTGTGCCTCGTGTACACAATCCAAAAAAAAAGAACTGCAGGCGTTAAGCTTCTTGTTTTGTCCTGATTATTACTCATTTTTGGGAGATATTTTTTGGAGTATAAGAGGACAACTGTGGCAACAGGAAAACTGCAAAGTTGCTAAAATTAATCCTCCATCAAGATCAAGGCTTTGATAATAAAAAGATAATATCAAGCTTTGTTTTTCTTCTAGTAAATTCTTGCAAGAACATCTCTAGCTTTGCGTCAGTATTCTGATCCACAATAAACCACTGGCTAAAGCCCTCCTCCACAACAAGGATTGTCCAATCACAGCGTAGCAACCATGAGTTAGTCAAGCTGTCGTCTTTGAGGCGAACAAATAAACCAACAGTGAAGTTCAGGCATGTGACAGAGGAAATACAAAACGATGTAGGCTAGCAAAAGAGACTTTGCTTTACCAGCTACGAGCCGGCTTGCAGTACATCACTTGAGCATTCCTATACCCATTGCGAATGAAAATAGCAAAAAAAAAAAAAACTTGAAGGTATGTCATTCTCCTGAAGTTCCTCCTCAGGAGTCCCAAGAACTGTTTGTTCCGAAAACCTCTTTTGATAAAATCTGACAATTGCCTTGTCCCACACGGTGCCACGGCAACACTAAGGCCTCATTTACACCGCAAGCGATGCGTTCACGAAACACTCCACAACTGTAGCAGCAGCACACGTCTTTTCACACCAAAACCAAACAGATGTGTCGCGCAGTGGTCGCTGCTGTCCCATCAAAATACAAACCACACCTGAGCCAAGTATCATCGTAAACGTTACTTTCCCTAGAAACTAATTACTTTTCTATGCAGTGATTGTTCATTTAATTTATTTAATTTTGAGAGAAGCGACAGTAACTAAAGACTAATTTTCGGTAACTTGCACAACACTGATCATTACATTATAATAATAATAATAATAATAATAATAATAATAATGATAATTAACTTTATTTATATCGTACATTTCAGACGTAAAAATAGACATTAAACATAAAGCAGACAAGACTATTCAATATAAAATGACATTTAAAAACTGTTTTAAACATGGATTAAAGCAGCTCTTACCTTTCTTGCATTTCACACAGCACTTAAAAAAATGTGAACATCCACAACTCCACCTCCCTCCAAAGTCCCATCCCCCTCCTCCATTACGTCCTCATTACGTCTGTGATAGACGTAGGCGTTGGCAAGGTAACGTTAGATACACGGAAGAGGAGAGCGAGTGTAACGTTACAACCAAGACAGTCAAACGCAACCCCGGAGTTTTAAAACTCAACCGGAGTCAGTGATGACTGATGAGTTTCAGAATAAGGTAACGTTAGATAGTAGCGTTAACGTTACTAGTAAGTGGAAACGCACAAGGAAGATAACGTTAATGTTTCAGAGGCTACATTACAGTAGGCTAACGTTAGATAGTAGCGATAACGTTACAAGTAAGTGGAAACGCACAAGGAAGATAACGTTAATGTTTCAGAGGCTACATTACAGTAGGCTAACGTTAGATAGTAGCGTTAACGCTACTAGTAAGTGGAAACGCACAAGGAAGATAACGTTAATGTTTCAGAGGCTACGCTACAGTAGGCTAACGTTAGCCATTAGCAACTGGATGCTGTGTTATCATATATAACGTTATATGTTATATTAGAAGCAAACTAAAATAACTAAATATAACATTACCTGTCCTGCACAGTCAAACGCAACGCCAGAGTTTTGAAACTTATCCGGGAGATGTTACGCGAGCGGTTACGTCAGTCGGAGGACGCTCGGACAGTCATTGCATTAGTCGGAGTTTTCTTAGAACCATATGAGAATGGAATAATTATGAGTTTTTATATCTGGTGGAATTCACGTACATTATAGTGTGCCATCAGCTTATTAATAGCATTTTAACCTAAACAAAGAAAAGCGTAACATTTCCAGAAAGGTAAGTGTCACTTTAACTTATTAGCAAAACCATGGATTCTAAAACCTTAAAAAAAAATCACAATATGAAACAAATCATCTTAAACAAGCGAGTTAAAGGCTAACGTGAATTATCATGTGTGACGCCTTAAAATGTGTGTTTAATGTTCAAGAATCAGCTGAAATCAGGTGCCCATTGTTTGACCATAGGTGCAAATCAGTCGTAATTATCAGTGAAAACTCGTGAGGGGGGGCAGGGAGTTTGAGGAAGGATCTATTTGGAAAAGTATCGTATAAGCTCTCGTCTAATTTAAAGGAAAAATCCACTGTAAAAAGGATTTTCCACTGAGCTCTTTCCATTCTGTTCCCCGACACTAAACCCAGCGGCTCCAAACGCAGAACTGTCCCCTTAAACTGGAAAGCAGAGCTTCAAGTCCCAGATTGATGAGTCGCCGCATTGACACTGAATTAGTGACTGGCTCTGTGGGCTCATGGGACTCTCTGCTCGAGACGTTCCATCCAAATGAGTTTCATTTGAATGTCGGGGCTTCCAGCTGTGAATCAGAAAACGTCCCCACATCCAGCAGTTGTTCCATTATTCACCGTCTGAGGAGCAGCTCCAGGATCTGTCTGTACATGACATCACCGCCGCAGTGTGTCTCTCCGCCGCTCGGCTTAACGAGAGGCTGATTCACAGTCACTAATTAGAGCTGAGGAGGACAGTATTAGAGGAGGGACATGTGCCAGCTCTATTTCAGGGTGGACTTTTCCTTTAAATGCAAACATAGGCTGTGGATTCAATCACATATGGTATGTGGCCAAAAATATGTGGACAGCTATCTATATGTATGTGCAATCTACAAATGTACGACACCAACTTTGGGGCAAATATCCCTTAAATTTAAAGGGAAAAAGTGCAGTAAATCCATGTTTAGAGTAAATTCTGAACATTTAACATGCTGTAAATGTTAACAATAACTTGAAATAAAGCAACACATTGAACTTGAACGCAGAAAAAATCCAAGTACACCAATGTTTCCCCCGCCATCATGTATGTGGGGCAGGTTTTCGAGGGTTGCCGGTGCCTCCAACCCATCAAGGATCAAATTTAGAAGCAAAAACATGATGTGAGTTTTCCTTTGTTTTGAGGGCATGAAATTAGAAATTATTAAAAAGTCCTGTCAGTGGAACCCTGATAGAAAAGCGCCTGTAACCTCCAGGCTGGATCCTGCCTGCTGATCTGCATCGTTCACACTGTGTTTAATAAGAATTGTCACATTTTTTAACGTTGCACCGTCGGAGAGCCGAGGCCCGCTGACCCAGAACAAACTAAATTACAGTTATGTAATGCTCGTTGCTGACTGACTCTATTCCTGGCGCTGGGTTTTTGAGCCAATTAAACGCTGCCTATCAGACTTGAAGGGTGTCTGGTTTTCTTCAACTTCACTGTGATATGCGAAAAACATAATTACTGAACATGCTGTGGAGAGAAAGTGACATATGTAGGCTGAAAAAGCTTCTTAGGGGGAGTTTTGTCCCAAATGTGCAGAATTGGAAGAGACATCTATTACAGCAGAATTAGAAATACTCTTTTTTTTGTGTGTGTCACTGATGCAGAAACAACTTCTTTATCATGATGAGCTGACACATATGATACAGAGCAGAAACAGGACTTCACATAACATCACATGATCGTCTGAAATCATGTGAGTTAGATATACTGATTTTGTTTTTTTCCTTCGTCATTTACATACGTCATGTTTGTAGTCGACCAATGAAGATGAGTTTACATATCACCTTGGGCTCGTCCTTCACCTTCTCAAAATGATCCCACACTTTGGATTTCCTGCCCGACATGTTATTAACTAGCCTGTGGAATAACCGCAGGTACCAGCCCTGGAAATTAGGGGCAGGTTCTTGGCAAGACATTCTCACTCCGACCTCGTCACATATCAATGTTTGGTCATGGACTTCCTATGATGAGATATGATGTGCACGGTACTAGGGATGCACCAATTCGATGTCTGGATTGAATATCGGTCCCGATATCATCAAAATAGATGGATTGGGTATCAGAAAATGCAACCTATACCTGAGGCGATCCTTTCCCTTTAAATCTATTGCGATGCGAGCTACGTCATACGTCAAGGAGCGAAGAATCTGCTGTGTGGAGGTATTTCACACTATTTCAACGCAATTGTTTATTTCATTTTATCTGTTCATCAATGCCTGATGCCTCTAGTCTTTTCTGTTCTACATGTCAAGGTATATACCTTTGTGGGTCAACCATGGTATCGGATCGGTATCGGATATCGGCTGATACTCAAAGCCACGGCATCTGGAGCGAAACTGAAAAAGCTGGATCGGTGCATCTTTACACGGTACCCTGGGTGCGTTGGTTGTCGACGTTCTGACTTTTTTGGTTACGTCTTGCCAACACATCCACAAGGTTGGGTTTTGGCAACAAAAGCATGTGGTTGGGTTTAAGACAAAAGTTCAGGGATAGGCTGAAACAAGCAAGCGAACACCGGGCCTCCCAGGTGAAAGTTGGTGGTTGTTGGACCCCTCCACCACCCCTCCTCTTCGCCGTAGTCGAACTTCTGCCGGCTTACCTTGCTGCGTTTCTTCTTGATGCCATTATTAAACCATTACACCAACTGGACACGTATCATGCCGACGTGAAAGGATGGATTTTTGGCAGAGCCTGATGCCAGAAGTCGCCGACCAAGTTCTGGATTTGATGACTTTGGAGTGAGACTGCTTTGTTGTTGGCCGTTGTTCAAGAATTCATATGCAAATGATGACATAATTTCACACAAATGTCTAGGGCTGTAGTCTCCTGGTCAACTAGTCGATAATTTGCTCGCTATGCTCTCATCCGACCAAATTCTCATTGGTCGAATAATCGCCGTGTTACTTTAATAAGGAGAAAAGTGCTACATCAACAGCTTTCCAGGATTAATCTATTATTTCCTGCGGCGGGGGGACAGGCTAAGTTACCTGTGAAAATGGGGGTGTTTTCAAAACACAGTTGGACTCGCCCACCCTCACCCTCAGCGTCGCAGTGATGCAGGTCCTCCTGTCTGTTTCTGTAGCTGACACCATTTCCCTCAGTGGAAACAAAGCTTGTATTTCACAGATAAGAAACAATAAATTGTGAAGACAATAAAGCCTCCACTAAAATAGCATTTTAAGTCTTGTGTGTGATTTATCCTGGCTTCATATGANGAGTTATAGTGAAGCTGATTTGTGTTTGAAACTGTCTCTATTAAGCCATGTTTAATGTGTGTTTAATGTGTGTTTAATGTGTGTTTTGAGTCAACTATATAAATAAAGTTTGATTTGAACTAAACTAAACGCAGAAGTAAAAATAACGTGCAGATTAGTCGACCAAGATTTTCTTTGGTTGACTGTAGCCCTACAAATGTCAAATGGTTTAAAATGATGAAGTGATGACAGTTTATATCCAAAAGGTCAGAGGTCAGCTTCACTGTGACATCATAATGTACTTCAAAAACACTTCTCTGGCCACTATTTAACCTCATAGGTCAGGAGCAGAAGGGGAGACATTCGCACACTAATCTTGAGTGTCCATCTTGAAACTGATTGCAATGGATGTGAGCTGTAACTGCAACTTAACTGGTTTGCGGAGGCACACAGCCACAAGTCGGTAATTCTAGTTTGATTAGATCCTGCTGAAGGTCATCCAGAGCAACTTGTCCAAAGTCTGAATCCCAATGATTTACTCAGTCGTACAAACACGCAGAACTGATGCAGATTGCTGCGCAGTAAATGCTGTTCCAGTCATTACGGCAGCGCCTTGTTTTTTTCTCAAAGAAAGCTGGAGTGAAAGCCTTAAGTGCCTCCCTTCTCATATTTATCAAATCTTCGATATTCTGCTGAGTGAAGTACACCTTCCCAGGCTCCTTTTACCGATACACATATTTTAACAGGACACAGGGAGTCCAATTATTTGCCCACTTCTCACTTGTGTTCCTGGAGAGCCCCACTCAAGTGATTGGCTGCTGAAATGCACACTGACATCTATTTCTCATTCATGTGTGCCACACTTATTCCCACCAACAGTAATTTCTAAACTGATTTCCCGCACAGACTCACCTCGAGTGCCTGCAGTCACTTCTTGTCAGGGCATGAAGCCGGTAACGCTGAACTACGGCAGGGAGAAAAAAAAAAAAAAAAAAAGCACAGAAAAACAATTTCTAATCTCACACCTTCACTTACTTTTGATGAGCCCTGAAGCGGGGCTGAATTAATGCCAGACCTGGATACCTCAAAAAGTGGCAGAAAATTGAGCTGTTGGCTGTCTGAGTCATTTCGCCCCTAACTGCTGTCGTTACAGGTGGCTGGAAAATAAATCTTCCTTCAAACAACCAGTTTGTTGAGTGTAAATTCACTGCTAACCCTCAAAATTCATACATTTGAAAGAACTTTTTGACGAATCTGGAAGCTGTTCAAGCGACGCAGCACACAAGCAGCGGAAGGTTAATTCACCCCGGCGTCCTTGCATAATATTTGCTGCGCGATGACAGGGAGGCGACACGGTGGCAGCCGCTTGATTGACAGTCACTTAGGGGTGTGCCATTTAACCACGGTGACCTTCCTCACATGTCACCGCCCTTATGAAAAGGTCACCCTTGTTGCACTAATGAGTCATCTGATTTCACGACCGCATGATGGTCTGATGCAGCCAAACAGTTGTGTTGAGTAGAGATTCACATTTTAGGTGGAGTCAGTGGAGTTCATATTGTCAGGGAGGTGGATGAAGCTGCTGGTGTGGATATTGATTTAACCTGTCAGGGTAAATGTAATACCTCGCTGTAAGTACAAGAGAGAACGGAGCTGCTGCTGCTGCTTCTAGAAACTGTTGCATACATGTCTTGTGGAAAAGAGGGTTAGTGCAACATATTACATCATATCTGATCATCTGACTGCTCATATTTGCCTCGTTCATCTTCCTTCACTGTGTCTTACCTGATTTTCAACCAGTGTCGACCCTTAACCTAAAGGTTGAGCATGCCATGTAGAACATACCGAAGCAAGAATACTTCCCCATCTGTCTTGTAATCACTCAGAGCATGTTGATGCAAGTGATTTTCCCCACTTAGCAAGAGGGTAAGGGACAGAACTCAATACTTTAAAGGTATCGGCTGAATTACATAGGTACAGCCAAGTCACGTGAAATCCAATGGTGCCAAATTTTGGTACCTGGGAGCTCATATTGTGAGAACGCCATGCTTAGACAAGAGGTAGAAGTGCCACAAAGCGCCCAAAGCCAGGAAGCCAGCCATGAAGCTCCGCCGCTGCATCGTCAGCCACTTTTTTGGCCAGTTCATCGGCTACTCAGGGGGTCAAACCTATCCCAGCAGCGCAAATCTGCCGTGATAGTTTAAGGGTTTTTGGTAATCACTTAGTGTCACTGCTCAACGAGCAAACACTCACATAAGTAGACAGACAAAGACAAGATTAAAGGCATAGTGCACCCAAAAATGAAAATTCAGCCATTATCTACTCACCCATATGCCGAGGGAGGCTCAGGTGAAGTTTTAGAGTCCTCACATCACTTGCAGAGATCCAAGGGGAGAGGAGGTAGCAACACAACTCCACCTAATGGAGGCTGACGGCGCCCCAGATTCAAACGTCCAAAAACACATAATTGAAACCACAAAATATCTCCATACTGCTCGTCCGTAGTGATCCAAGTGTCCTGAAGCCCCGACATAAAAAGCTGTTTGGAAAAATGTCATTTGAACACCATATTCCCTGCATTTTATTAGTGATGAAAATATAAACACCATATTCCCTGCATTTTATTAGTGATGAAAATATAAAGTATTAACATCGGCGTCAATCGGCCAAAAGTTAATCGGCCGATTAAATTGGCCGGCCGATAAATCGGTCGGGCCCTAGTTTTTAGCCTCATTGTAGTCTACTGGAGAGCTCATCACCATTGATTCCCCTCTGATATAAAGACAGAGGAGCTCACTCAGAGATGGGACCGATGCTTTGTACATGTGAAAGTTTTCCTTCCATTCCTCATCGACAACTGCCCCAATCTCTCGTCTGCTTTAAACTGCAAACTCTGAGGTGGACCCAAGTAGCACTGGGTGCAGCAGTCGCCTCCGTTCGTCCATGACGTGGCGCAGCAACACAGAGTTTTAGTGTGGAGTAGCCATAAGACCAAGCAGTAGTAAAAAACAGTCATCCGCTATTGTTGTTGTTTCTGGCGCGTGCCTCATTACACGAGGAAACGATGGGTGTGCACAAATTTAGATGACGTCATTGTTTCCCAGCAAGTTTAGAAAAATCTGAACCTTAGAAGGTGTTTTCAAAAATCCAATTAGCGAAATCTCAGAGTGGATTTGAAATCCACTCAAATCCACTGCTATGGGATTTCAATTTGAAATCCCATAGCACAGCTGGGAAACCCTGAATGCATCACTGTGACATCATCATGGTTATTTTCTGCGCTCCTTTGTGTTAACAAGCCCCCTCCACGATGAATAAGCTGATATTTATGGGTAAAATCAGTGGAATGCTCCTTTAAAATTACACAAAGAGGTTTTAGTAAACTCTTTAATTTGCATTCACACAGTTAAAAGTTTCCAGCTGGTGTTCAGATTGAAACTGGCGACCCTCGGGTCTTAATTTATCTGTAATCATTTCATCTGTTACGTCTGTGAACGTATACTTCCATCTCTGTTTTCTTAATATGCTCTCTCACTCTTAACCACCGCTCCTCAGTTCTGATTGTGTAATTTGTTTTTAATATGATGGTGTCTGTGCGCATTATGAAAAGCACGACGCAGATATACTGTAAAAACAACATGCATTATTATCTTATCGTTATCTTTTTATTAACGTGTAGCAAACAGAAAACATCCGTCACTCAGACCATGAAGTGCTGCGTTCACTGCCATCCATCTGCTCTCCACTCCTCTTTGCTTCGGGCCTTTAGCCCGCTATGTCACATACGCTAACATGGGAATTAGCAGAATAAGCAGATATTATCTTACAACTCCATAATGGAGGCACATAACTAAATACCTCGAGGAAATTGCATAAACAAAAAGGTAATTGATTCCAGGCAAGCTGCAGGTGGACACTTAATTACAGGAAATTTATTAAGCAATGTCCATTAATCACATTGACATGCAGTTATTAAAGGGATGCACAGTTTGCACTGGCTGGGTAATGCAATAATATAAGGACGAGATGCTGAACCAGTAGGATTGTTCTCCACAGACAAGAGACCCAAACATGCTTTAATTCAGATAAATAGGAAGAGGAAGTGGAATTAGGCATTTACACAATATGTACCAGTGTATCGCTTCATGTTCACACGCAGTAATACTTTTATTACGTCTGCTGAGACTGCTCTGCTCTTGTTTCTATTTCTGGCTCTGATACATCTCGTGCTTTTACTATAACTTCTATTCTACCCCCCCTCCCCTGCTGCCACAGTCAAAACTCTCATTAATATAATGAGTGCCATCGGTAAAACTCTCACTGGTAGTATTAAAACTTGTACTACTAATAATTCCGTGGCTGCTACAACTCTTTTTATTATCACTATTACTACTGGTACTTGTACTACTTCTACTGCTACACTTGTTAATACAATTCTACTGCTATTTATGCTAGTAGTACAGCTGCTACTACCGCTATTACTACTATCGCTTATACTTCGACAATATTACTACTGCCGCTACAACTCCTTTTATTGTCCCTAGTACTGCTAGTACATGTGCGACTGCTACTGCCGCTACAACTCCTTTTATTGTCCCCAGTACTGCTAGTACATGTGCGACTGCTACTGCCGCTACAACTCCTTTTATTGTCCCCAGTACTACTAGTACATGTGCGACTGCTACTGCTGCTACAACAACTCCTTTTATTACTAGTACTTGTACGACTACTGCTGTTGCTACTACTCATGCTACTACTGCTAATACTGTTGCTGCTACAACTAGTATTGTCAGTAGTACTATTAATACATGTACTGCTACTGCCTGCTTTTACTCAGCTACGACTGCTACTACTATTTGTACTCATACTGCTGCTACTATGACAAGTACTACTAATACTTGTACTACTACTGCCGCTACTTCAGCTTACTATTTGTTTTAGAACTATTGATACTAGTACTACTGCTGCTACTGGACTGTACCTGTACTTCTATTGAAGCTGTTGCTGCAACTCTTTTTACTATCACTAGTACTACTAGTACCTGTACTACTACTGTTGTTGCTTCTACTCATGCTACTGTTACGACTACTTATACTTCTGCAGTACTACTACTGCTGCTACAACTCTTGTTACAATTCTAGGACTAATAATACTAGTAGTACTGCTGCTACTTGTCGTGCTACTACTACTACTACTACCACTATTACTACTATTGCTAATACCTCTATAGTATTTCTGCTGCTACAACTTTTATTGTCAGTACTACTTTGAATACTTGTAGTGCTGCTAGTGCTGCCTGCTATTACTCATGCTACTATTACAACCACTAGTACTACTACCTGTACTTCTATTGAAACTGCTGTTAGAACTCTTTCTACTATCACTAGTACTACTAGGACCTGTACTACTACTGTTGTTTCTTCTACTCATGCTACTGTTACTACTACTTATACTTATACTAGTATTAATGCTATTAATACTAGTAGTACTGCTGCTGCCTCTAACTAGTCATGCTACTACTAGTACTACTACTACTACTACTACCTCTACAATATTACTGCTGCTGTTTCAACTCTTACAACTGTCCCATGCACTGTTTGCTACTACCCATGCTACTACCACGACTACTACTATTACTCCTACTGTCACTAGCACTATTAATACATGTACTACTACTACTGCTGCAACAACTTTACCACGGTCCGAGTAGTATTTGTACCTATTGTGCTACTGCTGTTGCTACTGCCACTGCTACTACTGCTCATACTTCTACAGTAATACTGCTGCTGCTACAACTGTTACTGTCAGTAGTACTGTTACTTCATGTACTGCTATTACTCATGCAACTATTACTACTACTGCTAGAACTACTACCTATACTTCTACCGCTACTGCTGCAATAACTCTTTTACTTTCACTAGTACTGCTAATACTTGTACCACCACAGCTGCTACTACTACTACTACTACTACTACTACTACTACTACTACTCGTGTTACTACTGCTTATATTTTTACAGTATTACTACTGCTGCTACAACTGTAATTACAATTCTAGTACTACTAATACTAGTAGTACTGCTGCTGCTACTGCTACTACTACCACTATTACTACTACTTCTACAGTAATACTGCTACTGCTACTGCTTGCTATTACTTATGCTACTACTGCTAGTTGTACTACTGGTGCTACTCCCTATACTTCTACTGCTATTGTTGCTACAGCTCTTATCACTTTTATTAGTACTATCAATACATGTACTACTACTACTGCTGCCTCTAACTAGTCATGCTACTACTACTACTACTACTACTACTACTACTTATACCTCTACAATATTACTGCTGCTGCTACAACTATTATAACTGTCCGTAGCACTATTGGTACCTGTACTACTACTGCTGTTGCTACTACTTATGCCACAACTACTACGACTACTATTACTGCTACTGTCACTAGTACTATTAATACTTGTACTGCTACTGTTGCTGCTGCTATTACTCATGCTACTACTACTACTACTGTGGCTACAACTCTTATTACGATGACTAGTAATACTAATAACTGTACTACTACTGCTGCTATAACTTAACTACTGTGCTTAGTAGTATTAGTACTTGTACTGCTACTGCTGTTGCTACTTCTACTACTACTACTACTATTTCTACTACTGCTTATACTTCTGTAGTAATACTGCTGCAGCTACAACTATTACTGTCCCTAGTACTATGAATACATGTACTACTACTACTGCTGCTAGCAGTACTTATACTGCCTCTGCTGCTTAAACTCTTATTGCTATGACTGGTACCATTAATACTTTTATCACAACTACAGCTGCTGCTATAACTCGTATCCCTTTCCCGAGTACTAATACTACTTCCACTTTCTGCAGGGCTGCCACGACTCATACTACTATTTGTAGTTCTGCAACTTTTCTTTTATTTCTGCTACTGCTACAACTACGACTCTACTTTCTCTCACAATAACTACCTGTGCTACTATTACTGCTAGCTGTTAGACGTCTAAATAATACAACATCAACTGCTGCTACTGTTACTGATTCTATTTGCTTGCATATTGAAAACTAAACCAACATAATTAAACAAATAAATCCACATACAGTGCTATGAGATATGAGCAATATATTAACATTTTAAATATGGTTTACAGCACTACGTTACAGTTGCAAGCTGTTATACATCGTTTTTACCTGTGAGATATGTCTGTCGGAGTTATTAATGTTTTAAGTGCTGTACATTTTCTGCCTATAGCTGCATTACATTACACTGTTAGCACTGCTGCTTTAATAAATACATCCACTGTCACTAATAAACATAACATATAAGACGGTTGACATCATAAATAATACTGCAGCTCCTGGCTGTAAATATAAAGTTGACTGTAGATACGTCTGTGATATGTCGAGCTGTCTCTGAGATGGTAAAAACACACTCCTGCCTGTGACAGTAATCCACACTGACAGACCTCTCTCTTTCCAAGAACCTGTCTGCATCCTCCTGAAGGAGAGACTCTGAGAAATTGGCCTTATTCCCCACACACTCTGAGGCAAGTGGCAATTAAAGCGCTGATTAACGTGAGCCCGCTCTCGAACACAACTTCATAGGAGTCTGACAGAACAGTGGGGAGAAGGGGAGATAATTCAGAAATCTCCTGACCTTGTGCTTATTATCTCCGGTTAATGACTGTTGCTGCCGCCGCTGGCCTCCTGGAACCTGGTCAACCTGTTTGATTAATTCTCTTTATTTTGGACGTTTTCTCGCAGCTGATGTTGGTTTTGTGTACAGTGGAAGTCACATCCTCAGGGGCAGTAGCCTCATTTGTTTATATAGTGCTTTCTGTCCTATTTTCCCCCAGTGTTATGACATTTCTTTGTGTCTTTCAGTGAAACAAAGACATATATTACACACATTAATACTGCATACTAAATCAATCAATCAGCTGCTTGTTTTGGGGCTTTTTCACCTTTATTCAATAGGTTATAGCGTGGAAGGGGCAGAGAAAGTGCAGCAAAGACAAATAGGTTGGGGCGTGCAGTACCTTTGAAGTTATTCTGGAGAATATTCCGGACAGTGTTTGACATTGATTTGGACTGTTGCAATAATGATAAACATACGTTTCCATATGGCAAGCATATTTCAATTCAATTCAATAGAACTTTATCTCGAAGGAAATTTTTGTGCTAGAAAAGGCTTCGAATTATTGAAACAGAGTGATAAAAGACACAAGACAACAAATATTTGTCCACTCCCATGCTGATAAGAAAAAAACTTGAAAAATATCCCTTCAAGGTACATTTAGAACACTATGGACAAAGATTGATTGTGATCACATATTTTAAGCTATTGACAGTGCTATTAACAACACAATTTCAACCAACAAAATATAAACGTCAAACGTTGTCAGTACTCTACGTCAATTGACTTTGACATTAGATGTTGTGCTAACTTGGAATTTACTCAACATCAGTGCCCAAATTCAATTGATATCAATGTTCAAAGATGTTTGTGACCAACTGGGGGGAACACAAATTTGAGGATTGTCCACCATAAAATTTTTGAGCATCAAACACTTAATTTCCTCCATTTTTGGTGTTTTTTTTTTTATGCTCCATTTTGTGCCTATTCTACTTAAATTCACGGATTAAATGTGTTTGATGTTGTCAAAATAAAAGTCAGTTGACAGTGAATGCGCCGCAAAATACTGAAGGGGGACGGTTAATTGTGAGTTAACTATGGACAAATGGCGATTGATTGTGATCAAATATTTTAAGCTATTGACAGTGCTATTAGCGACACAATTTCAACCAACAAAATATAAACGTCAAACGTTGTCAGTACTCTACGTCAATTGACTTTGACATTAGATGTTGTGCTAACTTTGAATTTACTCAACATCAATGCCCAAATTCAGTTGATATCAATGTTCAAAGATGTTTGTGACCAACTGGGGGAACACAAATAAACACATATAAAATAGGGGATTTGAGGATTGTCCACCAGAACATTTTGAGCATCAAACACCTAATTGTTTTTTTAATGCTCCATTTTGTGCCTATTCTGCTTCAATTTTCAGTGTAAAGTCTTTGTTGTTGTCAAAATAAAAGTCCTCTGCTACTTTCATTGTGGGGGATAAATGCAGTCCCCTGTGACCCCCGTAATCCCTTGAATCGACGCCTTTGCTCTCTGTATTTCAATTATTTTATGCTAGCAGTTCAGGGTTTCCCACACATTCAACGACGATAACAACATCTGCCGCCAAGTATCGATTTTTTTTTAATAGTTGGACTGTTGATTAGGAGCTAACGCTNCCCTGTGACCCCCGTAATCCCTTGAATCGACGCCTTTGCTCTCTGTATTTCAATTATTTCATGCTAGCAGTTCAGGGTTTCCCACACATTCAATGACGATAACAACATCTGCCGCCAAGTATCGATTTTTTTTAATAGTTGGACTGTTGATTAGGAGCTAACGCTGCAATTCCACTGGCTGCGTTTGCTGTGTGGAGCGGTGCAGCTCCGCCGGACAGCGGGAGTCACGAGGACCCACGAGATCTCGCAAATTCATGCATAATTGCGCGATATAACAAGATGTAGTTTCTATAAACAGAACCACAAACCCAGAGGAGCAGTAGGAAGACATCTCGGTGCACCTCCATGATTAACATCTCTTCCGGAGCGCAGACGCAACCAACACGCATCTGGCGGAATTTGGGGGTAAGCGTTCGGTGATTCGTTGCACCACAAAGCGTATTCTGGGCAGAGGCGGAGCAACAGGACGCCAGGCGCAGTAAAAGTGAAACTAACCGTTCATTGTGCTGGATCTAAAAGTTTGCTTTCACTCGCCTCTGCAGCAGCCGCTCCTCTGATCTCTGATCGGATCAGATGATCAATTATCAGGAGTCAAACTTTACAAAATGGGAAGGAAGAAAAAAAGTCATGAAGAGTTTTGCCTTTGCTGCGTTCATGGACCCTGCAAAAACCTCAGAATTTAGAAAGGGGAGAAACAAAAACTTGCCTTCATACATCGATTATTTTGTTAATCTATAATATGCTTGAATAAAATACACACTTTGTAGTAAATAGTTTAAACCTCCTATATGGTCCCTTTAATATGTTAAATTCTGCTTCATTGCATCTTATGTCTCATGTAACTTAATTGTCTTAAAGGTTATATAAAGATAAGGTCCCCTTGCCTTCATTGAGTGATTGTCCTACATTTCCCAGAATGCAAATCCTCATCAAGACCTATACACTTCTAGAGCAGGTGCACAAACCGCTTGTTATTCAGATGTATGTTGTCTTGGTGCTGAGCCTGTGTTTTCTGTGCACAGAGCAGAGTTAGTGTGAAGTGACAGCAGCTGGTTAATTCATTGTTATTGATCCATAATGTGATCAAATTCATTATGGTCATTTGCTGCTGTGGGCCAGTTAAACTCCTCCTTATTAAGCACGGGGTCACAGTCAGCGTTTGCCGTGACCTCGGGGTGAAACTTGTGCATCCAGTCGACCGCGGCGGCTGCAGGAACCAGCGACGGCCTCGCATGCCTCAGTTTGATCCCATAACAGATTGATATACCAAATAGGAGCTGACACGCATTGCTAAAGATGCCAATGGTAATTAATTAGCATCTCATTTTGACCGCGGCACAACAGGATGTGGAGCTTGCTTCTCGATGCCATTTCCCCCCTAGGCTTTGTATTATCAGGGTCAAAATCCCGGCTCCGCGCTCTGAGGGCCGCTTAATAAATTGAGGAGGGCACGTTGACAGTCAGATTTTCATGGCGAGTCCCCGTCTCGCTGGTTCCCAGCGCCCCTGGCTATGACAAACGGTCCCAGCCTCACTGCCGTTGAACGCAGCTCAGGAGATCAAAAGGGGACTTAAAATGCGTCTCGTTGGAGTTATTAGCTGAGAGCATTTTGACATTTGGCCTGTGTCTCTGATTTAGATGGAAGGAGGTCAAACACAACAGAGGAGGTGTTTTTTAATCTTTAAATCTAAAAGTAATGATCACCAAAATTAGAGCCCCGTCCCTCATGGAGCAGCTCTGCTTTACTTTATTTGGATATCCTAGTTTACCTTAAGGAGGTTTGTCAGGCCTAGATTTATTTGGTCTCACAAACCGTAAAAACAATTGAAAATAAATGTCTGTGGAGAAACACCCAATGTGACATGTTAATTAGATGCTGGATCAGCACACGTACACGTGCACATGCTGCATTTTTGCGACCTTAAATCCATTGTTTTCAATGTAAAGGTGTGTAAAGCGCACGCAAACATGAGAGTAAGAAAAGGCTTCAAATTATTGAAACAAAGTGATAAAAGACACAAGACGACAAATATTTGTCCACTCCCATGTTGATAAGAAAAAAACTTGACATTTGGAACACTATGGACAAATGGCGATTGATTGTGATCACATATTTTAATCAACTGACAGTACTATTAACAACACAATTTCAACCAACAAAATATAAACGTCAAACGTTGTCAGTACTCTACGTCAATTAACTTTGACATTAGATGTTGTGCTAACTTTGAATTTACTCAACATCAATGCCCAAATTCAATTGAATATCAATGTTCAAAGACGATTGTGACCAACTGGGGGGAACACAAATTTGAGGATTGTCCACCATAAAATTTTGAGCATCAAACACTTAATTTTTGGTGATTTTTGTTTATGCTCCATTTTGTGCCTATTCTGCTTAAATTCATGGTGTAAATATGTTTGATGTTGTCAAAATAAAAGTCAGTTGACAATGAATGCACCTCAGAATACTGAAGGGGGACAATTAATTGTGAGTTAACTATGGACAAATGGCGATTGATTGTGATCACATATTTTAAGCTACTGACAGTGCTATTAACAACACCATTTAACCAACAATGGTGAGAGTAAAAATATCAGCTCCCAACTCAGGACTTCTGCTAAGTAGGCTATGTTAAGGTGCTGGTTATGGTTGCTTAGCAACCTCAGATGCAACCTGCCCTTGAGGCCCTTGGAAGTTGGCACAAGAGTAGCACCCAGCATCCGACCTTGTGTTTCCCAGGCAGTTCAAGACGTGGCATATGCCCCGGCTATAGTAAGGGAGGCCAAATCAACCTTACGCAGGTTTATCATTGATCTAGAAAGATGGAGTCTGACACATTGCCGCAGGAGCATGATATGAGCAGAGGGTGCTGCACTAACCCTCTTTCTTAAACAACAAACACACAACCAGTTAATTAGACACATTTTCAACTAGAAATATAGAGATTGGGAGAGGCTACCCTACTTTAATAATCAGGCCCTGGCAAAGACTGCTGTTGGTTTAAAGGTCCAGTGTGTAAGGTTTATGGGGATTTAGTGACATCTAGTGGTGAGGATTGCAGATTGCAACCAGCTGAAACTTCTCCCAGTTAGAATTCCGTCAGTGTTCATTGTTCAGGAGGTTTTCATCGAGAGCTGAATTACCTGCAGAGGTCTCGTCTTCTTCCAAACAAATAAACCAGGTGATTTAAACCGGTAGACATGTCGCAGACGAGCCGCTAGCCTAGCACCTGCTAATGTGTGCTCACCTTTTTACCGATCCAGACGCTGCCTGATTGTAGAAATTGTTGAATATTTTTTGCACGCACCATTTTTGGCTTTTGTCCATACGTACATTTTTAGTATGGATTCTACGGACTGTTTTATAGAAGAGAGCCCTGGTGATTTAAACCAGTAAAAATGCTGAATAAAACAGTTTCACATTACAAATAAATGTTTCTTGGATGCTGTTAGCAGTGATGGGCAAAGCAGTTCTTTAGACATTACTGAATCACTCGAATCAGTTCATTAAAACGATTCGTTCAAAAGATTCGTTCACCAAATCGCTCAGTGCTTGGTAGGAGGAGCCCTGACTGTGTACTGCCTAGTCCGACTCACTGAACTGATACACAGCTGAGCTGCTGCTGTGTCTGCCCTGCACTGGTGAGTCTCAATACTGGCCAGCCTAATGTTTGAAGTTTGTTTATCTGGAAACTAAGTCTGTTAAAACAGTGGGGAGGTGTGTGATTGTGTTCATGTGGCTTGACTCCTGGCTACATTAGCCGTTAGCTTGGAGAAAACGGTCCCTACGAAAGTGTATCGCTGAGAGGAAATGATTTGAATCACTCAGGGATCGGGTTGCGTCGTTCACCGAGTGATTCGTTCACCGAGTGATTCGTCACGCGGTAGGCAGTCCCTCCCTGCGCCCTGGCTGCCTTGCGACTCGCGAGTAATTCATCGTTCGCACGGACCAAATCGGCAGTTCCACTCCCGGCCTGCACGCTCACGGCTGAGCTCAACTGAACTGAGAAATGAACCAATCAGTTCCAGAAGTGATTCAGTTCAATATGTGCACTCAACAGATTCATACTTTTGAACGATTCGTTCACGCACGACACAACGCTAGCTGTTTGGCTTCACAGACGTGCTGCTAGCCAAGAACCTGCTAACGCTCACCTTTTGTCTCTTATAGTTTAAGATCTAGACGTTCAGGAGGCTTCTTCCAGGAGCCGATTTTCCGCAGAAGTGTCCTTCTCTCCAAAGAAAAAATCCCAAGCCACGGTAGAAAGGCGGGGCAACATGGCAGTCTCCTTGGACAAGGACCTGCTCCCTATGTAGATATAAACAGCTCTGTCTAAGGTCACGAAAACACAATGATTCTGATTTTAACCCCCTAAACCCTACACGCTGGACCTTTAAGACTGCATTTGAACGTTAGTATTTTGTCAATGGGAGACACAAAGAGGAAAATCTGTCCCACCTGTATATAAAATACAACAGGACACTAACCAACATGTATAGGAAACCCATCAGCACAGCTGTGATGCAGGTTATATTTTTACTCATGCAGAGATGAGCTGTTAAACAAAGCCAAATGCTTTACTACTTTTATAGACCTCGTATTTGTAGGATAATTTAGAACATAATTAAATACTTATTAGATTGGGGAGAAAACTTTAGAGCTATGTGTTGTAACTATGAAATTACAAGTCAGAACAAATTCAGCTGTGGTTAGAAAAAAATTTTTTTTTATCATGTTTCCTCTCTGTTTTCATTCCTCTGTGCATTTTTAAAGTTAGCGAGTTTAAAAATCCCCAAGGGTCACGGAGTTCTCAACATATTACAGCTCGCTAAATGACCATGGAAAGTTTGAATTCAGGTACGCAAAAGAAAAACACCCAAATTGCAGTTACAGGCATTTTCCATGACAGCAGCAATCTAATCCTCTTTTTTTCTTCTTCTTTTGGGGTAAGATGTTTTTATAAACCCCTCGGGGTTTTCATTGCCTCAACCGCACTCTGTTTGTATCCCTCTTTTTTCCCTCCTTTCTTTTTTTTTTGCAGCCGTGTACTTGCAAATAAACTAAAAGCTGCAGCGAGGGCTCAGAGGTGGAAAAAGAGGAGAGATGACAAAAGACAGAGGAGCAGAACTGATGTGTTTGATGAAATTATGGCTCTGGTTTGGACCAAACAGGCGCGCGGCTCCGCCAGAATCCAGCGGTATTACATTCATTCTTAACCTCAACAACCCTGTCAAAACCTGTTCGGACTTTATCTTCGGCAATTTGCTGTGTGCGCGTCCAGGTCTGCAAATTACACAAATCAATGTGATGGCTGAAATCAAGACGAGTTGTGTCAACAAACGCATCGTCCTTCACTAAAGTGGAAATTTCAGGCGAAGCTGCTGTTTACCTGTAGGCTTTGAGTTTTCAGGTTCACTGTTTTTAAGGAATGTTCTTTCTCTGTGGGATCAGGAGGAAGGAACAAAGGCTACAAAACATTTGTTGTGAATTAAGTCTTCAGGGGAAGAGGGTTGAAAGGGAAAAAGCACCTAGGCTGCAGCCCGAGGAGTGATGGGGGTACAGTAGGTAGATTGAAGCGTCCTGCCTCTGCCAACCACACCGCCGCAGTCAGATACTGTGGCTTATTGGATCCAGGCTCTGCGGATTTGGGGGAACGAGGCACGGCTCGCCCGCCCAGTCAAACCACAACAGAAGGCATGAAAACAAACTTCTCAGAATAGCAGTCCTCTCCGTAGTTTGGCTGCCTGTTCAAAGATTTGTGGGGAGATGTTTGATCTTAGTTCAATAATCAGCCGTTTTTGTCAAACGCTGCAAGCAGGCGACTTAGCACTCTGGTGTCTCCAAATGGCTGCGAGAGGCAACTGCCTGAACTTTAAAAGGTGCAGTCTGCATCTATTCACCCCAGGGCTGCAGGCAGGTATATTTGAAGCCAGCTCTCATCTGCTGTTGTGGTTATATTCCAGCTCTAACACCTGTCAGTCACCTCCACAAACTGTCAGCAGTCCTGAGGCTGACCTGACAGAGCCTGGGTCCTGTCTGCATTACATCTTAGGCACAGGAAATGATTGGAAGGAGCTGAATCAAAAGTCACCATGAAACCATGAAATCTGCAGCTGGTGTTTTTTGCTGTAGTTTAAGATATTTAGAGACCTTACACCTTCAGACCTCCTTCGATGGTTTCCAATTTCTCGGGTGAGAACTATGTGTTCATTTATCATACATTATGAAACCAGTCTTTTTATTTGTAGCTTTAAATCTTAGGATATTTTTAGAGACCATAGTGCGTCATGGGTTTCCACTTTTTAGGAGTGAAACTATCCATTCAATAATTATTGAATGCATTAATACGCCGTTTAGATTAAATTCAATAGATTAAATTAATTGGATTTCAAGATTACTACACAAAAGTCCTGCAGGAACTTACCTGTCAAGGAATCGTTGTATTTCCAGCAGGGCTGACGCAGCAATTTAATGTGCTGCATTTCTGCTAACAGTGTAGCATCAATGCTAACGTGCACGAATAGACAACTTTCGGGCTAAAGGCTCCCTATAATCTGCTGCACTGCTTGCACTAAAGTTATTCTGAAGCAGATCTTTTTAACTGTAGTTGTAGAATTTAGGATTGTTTTCTCTAGACCACAGTCCTTAAATTGTTTCAAAATTTTGGTGGTGAAACTATCCATTCAATAATTATTAAATGTATTAATGCAATGGTTAGAAATGATGCTGTTTCAGCTGCATCCATAGATTGAATTTCTTGGCTTGTAAGATTGTGCAAAACTGCACAAAAGTCCCGCAGAAGTTTACCTATTGAGGCACTGTAGTATTTCCAGCAGGACTGATGCATCAACTTCATGTGCTTCACTTCTGATAACTCTGCTAGCATTAATGCTAACATGTATTTAAAAAAAAAAAAGGCTCCCATATATGAAATTTCTCGAATTTGCAAGACTGTGAATTACTGCACAAAAGTCCTGCAGTAACTGACCTATTGGGGTGCTAAAGTAGGTCCATCAGGAGTAACGCAGCAACTTAATGTACTGCATTTTTGCTAACTTTGCTAGCATTAATGCTAACGTGTATGAAACAGACAACTTTTGGCCTAAAGGCTTCCTATATTCCTACATTCTACACTGCTTGCACCAAAAGTCGCTCTGAAACAAATCTTTTTAATTGAAGCTTTACATTTTCAGATTATTTTTAGAGACCATAGTCCTTCATTGGTTTCCACTTTATAGGGGTAGAACTATCCATTCAACAATTATTGAATGCCTTAATACAATGGTTAGAAATTCTGTAGATTCGGCTGCATCAATAGATTAAATTTATTCGATTTCAAGATTGTGCAAAGCTGCACAAAAGTCCTGCAGGAACTTACCTGTTGGGGTGCTAAACTATGTCCAGCAGGGCTGATGCAGCAACTTTATGTGCTGCATTTCTGCTAACTTTGCTCGTATTATTGCTAACGTGCATGAACACACAAATTTCGGGCAAAAGGTTCCTTATAATCTGCTGCACTGCTTACTTGATATATTTAACTGCAGCTGTAGAATTTAAGATTGTCCCTTGAGACCATACTCCTTTACTTATTTCAAAATTTTAGGAGTGGAACTATTTATTTCAATAAATAGTAATTACATTGATGCAATGATTAGCATTTATAAAGATTCAGCGGCATCAATAGATTAAATTTCTTTAATTTGCAAGACTGTGCAATACTGCACAAAAGTCCTGCAGGAACTGACCTATTGGGGTGCTAAAGTATGCCCAGCAGGACTGATGCAGCAACTTAATGTACTGCATTTTTGCTAACTTTGCTAGCATTAATGCTATCGTACATGGACAGACAACTTTTGGGCTAAAGGCTTCCTATATTCCTATATTCTACACTGCTTGCACTAAAAGTTAATCTGAAACAAGTCTTTTTAATCATAGCTTTATATTTTAGGATTATTTTTAGACCATAAATGGTTTCCAATTTCTAGGGGTGAAACTACTCATTCAATAATTACTAATTTTATTCATGCACTGATTATAAATTATGCAAATTCATGTATCAATAGATCAAATTTCTTGGTGATTCTCTGTGATTTTCCAAAACTGCACAAAAGTCCTGCAGGACTGATGCAGCAACTTCATGTGCTACATCAGTCCTACGTGCATGAACAGAAAACTTTTGCGCCAAGGGCTCCATTTAATCTGCTGCAAAATTTCTGATTGTTAAAATTTTAAAATCGACCAAAGGAAAGTAGAAAATCAACCTTGAATGAATTAAACAGCCAAAGATTTACACATCTCCTCCCAGTCCTCCAAACAGCAGTATTAAATCCACAGAAAGCATGCAGGGTGACATCAGCAAATGATTGTTGCAGCTTTAAGATATTTGAGAAAACAGTAGGAGCTGATAATAGAATAAAACAAACAGCTGAGGCTGGAATGAGACAGAAGAGCACCAAAAGATGATGTACATCATGAGAACATCAATGCATAATAAGCGCCCGCAATTAGCCCGGGCCAGCCATTGGCGTATTCTAATTAATGTGCTGCCTGTACGTCGAATCAGTCAGAGGAGGCTCAGTCTAATTTGGGTGTGGGATGGGTGGGGGTGCAGATCAGATCCTGGGATAATTGTGGGTGACTCCAGTCCCTCTCAGTCGGCAGGGTGGGACGGGGCTCAGGTCTCCAGAGAACGTTAAAAAACTGTAAATTCCCCCTTCATCATTTGAACATGTGCCCTGCAGAGCTCGCTGCAAGAACACAGACTGGGGGGAGGAGGAGGGCGAGGGGGGGGCAGAAAGAGGAAAAAAAGTGTTTTACATTCACAGATGATCCTAATTTGGTGTGGTTTGGAGTGTAATTTAGATCAAACATAGCCATGTAAATGAGTCAGGGTTTTCATAATTAGGTGCCTCTGAAGAGGGGTGGAGAGCGAAAAGGGAAGAGAGGGGAAGAGCTCGGACCACATCAGTAGGTGTGGCGCTGAGGCCGTGCATCCACTGGTGGGCAATTTTTGGTTTCTTTCTTTTTTCCCCCCTCGTTTGGAGGGGGAGAGAGGGAAGAGAGCGCGAGCTGCAGAGAGCAGGCAGGGGTTAGTTTAGGGAAAAACACACTCCCAGCGGCACACGGCAACAAAATAGGTCACTCTGCGCCGATTTGGCTTGTCTGTTTCCACTAAGCAACCGACTCGGCTCAGTGTTTGGTACAGAGGAAGGAACTGGCCCGCTGCCAGCACACAATACACACACACACACACATAATACACACACACAGACGAGGCCTGTTTTTCCCCCAGTGGGGCCTGTTGATTGAGGATTACCACACTGAAATATTACGGGTATTGTGTAGGTGTAATGTTTACATTTACATTTTGGGTGAAACAGCTCACAATGAGGCGCAACAGTGGAACGACTTTCTATCAGCAGTGTAACAATCAGCCAACAGGAGGAGGGTTACAGTCTCTGCACACAGACAATAAACAAGTAAATAAATACATTAAATAACAGGATGGGAATATAATTAAATCCCATCCCATTCACATAAATATATATATATATATATATATATATATATATATATATATATACATCCCGTCCACGACCAAGTTATGTTCCAAACACAAAAACAATATTGTAATAGTGGATTTCTACTTTAAACGCCTTCATAAATAATTAGTTAACAGAGAAAAAAAAATATTTGGGTATTTAATTATGTTTTTTTTCCCATCCATTCCAATGGACGAAGATTCTTAATGCAAAATAATAGGGGGGGAAAAAATCCCAATAAATAGTCTTAAGACACCTTTTTTAACTAAAACACATAAGTTTATTTATTTTCTATGGGTGATTAACTCATATCAATTAATAAAGTGATGCTTTAAAACACATTACATATATATTTTTTCATTGTATTTATCACAATGACTCAAAATGCCCATAATATCTGAAGTATCTCCAGGAAAACTCAGAACAATTTCCCTGTTCGTTCTTATGGTGACGTTCAGATTCACTGTTCATTTCAATGGATGAATAGTTTTGAAAAACTCTTGAATAAAAGCTGTAAATCTTTTTTATTATTTTTTGAAATGTACAAGTAATAAAGCATCTCAGGGTTACTGACTATGTGCTTTAACCATACGATTTAATAGACTGAAATGTGCTTTGCACTTCTTAAAAAAGATCTGTACTTCCTCCATCTATGCGTTAGCTTAAAATCATGTGCAGAGAGCCCCGAATTAAACTTTGAATTCCAGTCTCCAGAGCTGCGACTTGTTAGGCAATATCTTTCCAGCCATTGTCTTTATAACTATGGAATTGTGGGTCATTTTGCCGTAATTTTGAGGTATTTCTCAACCTCAACAACGAGTCTCTTCTTATTTATTCTTTTATTTATTCACAGACCCAGCTACAAAGTTCTCTTCATACATCCATGGTGAGGAGAGGAGTCGAGCTGCCATAGGAACAGAGGAAAGGAGCTGCAGGTATGTCCAAGCAGAGAGTAGTGGGGGAAAATGCGTTTAATTCAGGGGGCGGCGAGGCTGGAAATCATAGGGGTGTATTTTTTTTACGTGTGGCAGACATCGCCGGTGTGTTTTGGCCTTTAAGATGATGTAGAAAACTGTAAATGGTTTGGGTGGAGTCAGATGACAGTAATCATAGATCTAGACACCCTAGAAAAGTTATGTCCATTGAAATGGACGGGGTATCTCAATAGAATAAGTATCGTCATACGATATTATCACAATATGTAAGTCATGATGCACTATTATTATTGTTTTGTGATAAGCTGAGTATCGCAATAACATATAATTACTTTTTGTCTACTGCAAATTGTGTCCCCATAGGAAAACTTTGTCAACATTTATTCAATAATATAAAGTTTTCAGTCCATTGATCTCACTTTAATCATTTTTATTGCAGTTGAATGTGTCTAATGAACAGAATAACCAATTGATTTTATTATTCCAGGAGGCTAACAAAAGTTTTATTTTTTTTTCAATATTATAAATTATATCACATTGAAATCAAAACTTTGCGTCCATGTGTTGACACAATATTGCCACGCAAAATATCGGGATACTACGTTGTATCGACTTTTTTTCAGCCCTAATATATGTGTATATAAATATAAATATTTAACTAAAATAATGCGGAAAAATTGATTGTTATCATTTTTGAAAATAAGAAGTGAGTAAGTACGTAAATATGCAGGCAAGTAAATAAATAAATAATTGAATTAATGAATTAAAATGAAATAAAATAAATCATTATGTGTGAGACAGTCTATTAAATAAATATGGTCATAAATAAGTTATAAAACAGGTTGATTATGGGCATAGTAGGTTTAAAACAAAACTGTATATTTGATTTACAAAAAACATATAAAATCATATATGACATATTATTATGGGAAAATAAATGCAGATTTGGTGCAGCATTTATGTTCTGCAGTTCTAATGCTGGATGCACTTTACTGTGTCAGTGGGTTTTAAATCGTGGTTGGAACAATGCTCTTCCTTAACCCTGTCAGTCAAAAAGCAGGTTTAAAATCCAGCGATATGACAGTATAGATGTTTAAGTCAGGGCGAGATTAGATGATGAGTTTACAAGTGAACCAATAGACGTGGAGCAGCAGTTGATAGATTGTTACTTGGAGCTGCCAACACGCAGAAACTGCAGCTTTCGCTCCGGCTGTAACCCCACAAAAGCCTGAACTCTGGAGCTCCAAAAGCCAAAGCGTTTCGCCGCCTGTCTGTCTGTACTTCCAGATAAGAATCACACTCAGGGTTCTTTGCTGTGCACACGATGCCAAGAGTCTAAAAGTATGTTGGAAAATGCATGTGATGTGCAGTTTACTAACATAAATGCTGCTTTGTCTGTGGGTTTTCAAAGTACAAACAGTTTTCAAACTCTCGCTGCCAAAGTGTGCAAAAGTTTCCGCGTCAACGCTGGTGATAGCCAGTGAGGGGCCAGCGGGGCCACCTGCACAGAAGGTAAATGCAACATGGCGGGATTGTGAACCTCCCTGGGGATGCTGGGATAGCCACATGGCCCGCCAGATCTGCCAGGGTGGCCCCGGTGACACCCGGCTGGGTGCCGTGCTGGGCGACACGCAGCTAAGCCCGGGGATTAGCTCACGGTGCCACCTATCTGATGAAAGCAGAGCCAATGGGATTGTCTCCCCGCTCTGCGTTTATGGCCACCCCCCCCCCCCTCCTCCCTGTCTCTGTCTCTACTATCTGGTTTGCTACTCTCTTTGTTTCTGGCAGCATTGGAAAGCACATACATGCTACCATGCTGCTCGTAAAATGTATTGTTGGCTCTGAGCTGGTATTATCTTGGATTGAGGAGTGAAAGGCTGTCCAAGGAAGAGGACATTACCTCACCGCTCCATCTGAAGAGTTGACTTCCCCCATGTGATCAGACACCTCCTCTTACAGCATGATTGAGAGGCTGCATTTAAAACAGATTATGCTACATTTGAAGGGACAGTCAGTCCATTAAATCCTTCACTGACGACATGATGGAGAGTTTTAAACTGCATCCTCCACATTAAGACACGAAACGACTCTTCACTACATCAGGTTTCGTTTCTTTAATGTTCAGAGTGACGATCTTTCTCGCCAAAGAAGCAGAGCAGTGTCGTGCAGAAATACCCCGTCTGGTATACGGTTGAAGGTATAAGGTTTACGTGACATTTTCGTTCTATAAAGGCGTTAGTAGAGTCCTTTACATCTGTGATAGCCTCTAAAAAGTCTGCTTAAAGGGGCAATCTGCCAATTTAACACATGCAGGTCAAGTCACTGAGAGAACCACTCAGCCTGTGAGAACCGTTCTACAATGTCTTCCGTCGCTTTAGAGAAGCTTTGTCTTGAAGTCTGAGAACATGACCCCAATGATGTCATCAGGGTTATCTCTTTAACCTAAAGCCTGTTACAATCTCGGGTTGTGGAATTTGGAAGATAGGGGTGTTACAGGGAGGTTTTGATGAAAAGACGCTGTTGGTTGCATGATGGGAAATTTAGGATCCAGTGTTATTGAAGTTTGAGTCGTACAAGGGACAAAGGACTTGTTCAGACTGCCAGCCTAGATTGAATTTTGGCATACCTAGATTGAGAACAGCAAAAAAACAAATGAAAATTTTCTGAAGTCGGCAAATATCACCGCTGTCTCACACCTGATGCCAAAAGCCACCTTTCAGGGAGGTTTGATATGCCGCCGGTTGGCTGGACGTCACCTACCAGGGCCGTTTAATTCTCAGACAAGCTGCATCAGTTCGTAACACCGCCCTGTGGCACCTGTTGGGTTTAAACGCTGCTGGTAATGACGAAATATAAGGAGCTGGAAAGTCCCGTTTGGTGGATGAGTCCAACAAACCCCGGACTTTCACCCAGGAGCCCGGTGTTCACTTCTCATGTCGAGCCAAACCTAACCATGTGCCTCAACATAACCACGTCGTTTTATGTCCTGGCATTGGTTAAGGCATCCTCGTACGTCAACAGCAGATGGAGCAAAATACTTAGCGTGTAATATGTAGACGTGATTTTGGCCACTGGCAAGGCAGTGATATGTGATGACTTGGGATGAGAACGTGTTGGAGTGTGTCTCAGTTTGAAAGCTCTGGTTGCTCATATCAGATTTCCAAGTGTCTTTGAACGCAACACACAAAGACGGCGTCACATTCGAGGTGATGGAAGTGCTGAGTGGAATCCATGCAGCTAGCCGAGCGCTATGCAGGACAACATGGAGAACAACAGTCCGTAGACAGATGCCAAAATAAATTCAAATACACAACCCCGACCTGACAGTCCGATTCTCTGATTGTAGCCTTAAAGTCAAGATATTTCACAAAAATCTCACGCACATATTAGCTGTTGTCTCTCAGAAGCAAAGGTGGAGACGTTTGATGTTTTCATAGAGACACAAACCTCTTTGGAAGAATGTTGGGTGGACAAAGTGTCTGACCACAGTTTGCATCCCGCCTCTGATCTACGTCTGTGATCTTCCTCTAACCTTAACCAAGTAGTTTTAGTTCCCTAAACTTAACCGAACCTCAACCACGAGTACTCTTTAATTGAAACGCTCCTCTTGTCATACTTTAAAGTGCTTTCTTGGGTCCAGGATTCAAGACAACCAGGGTAACAACCATGGTCTTTAATTTGATCATATGATTCAGGTTTTTAAACATATCTGGTACTTCTACCTATATTTTAAGGAAAGCCATGCCTCACTGGTCCGTGTACTTCGCAGCCATTCGTTTTTCATTTCGAAATAACAAATTGAAACACGGAAAACCAACCATTACCCGTTTTTTGTTTTGAAACGATCCGTCTCCCGTTTTTTATTTGATAATAAAGAAAAGAAAAACGGGAAATGAATCGTTATCCGTTATTCGATTTAATTTGGGAATTTAAAAAACCCTGTGGGAAACTCCTTTCTTTATTTTTATTTGTTTCTTCTCTGTGACCAGTAAGTTGCATTCATGTGGTCTATGAAATGTACATACAGAGCATGTACATTTCCTATAACTACTAGAATGTTGCTTTATCTGACATGTTATGCTAATAAATAACTTTTCTAACTAATCTAGGTCACTCTACATGGACAGCAACTAACGGCATACCACATTACACATTACTTGTCCGCAAAAAATGATATGCAATACGTGAATTAATAAACTTTTATTACCATGGACCAAACATTCCTTTTCGTCCGCCAGTTTTCTGTGAAAGTGACGTCAATTTCAGTCAAGTCGGCAACTCCTGTTCCAAAATTATCTCCGAGTTGTTTTTCCAACATAAGTGGGCGTTCATGTGTATTTTCCCAGTCGGGAAGTCATTTTTCCGATTATTCCGACACCACATGAATGCAACTTACTGGTCACAGAGTAGAAATGAACAAAAATTAGAGAAAGGAGTTTCCTACAGGGTTTTTTAAATTCCCAAATTAAATCGGATAATGGATAACGATTTGTTTACCGTTTTTCTTTTCTTTCGTTTCGTTTGGTCATTTCAAAACAAAAAACGGATCATGGTTGGTTTTTCGTATTTCAATTTGTTATTTCGAAACGAAAAACGAATGGCCGCGAAGTACACGGACCCTCGATTATGTAATCTGAACCTTTCTTAAAGTATTTGTGGTAATCATGTTAGCTTCTTGATGATAGTTTTGTTTGGTGCACTCGCCAGTTTGCGCGTAACAGTACAAAAAGTCACGGTTTGGTTCATACCTCTTGCTTGGGACTGAGGTAACATTTGCCCACTGGCAGCTTTGGTAAAATATTTTTATTTTAAAAATAAGGAGCAATTCAAACGCTTATGTGTCACACTTCGCAATCACTAAACAAAGACTTATACAAATACAACTTGTTACATATCCTTGCTTGCTCAGTGGACTTACATGTCTATATATGTCTAGATATATGGGAACCAGACACCAGGCTTCTGGGTGAAAGTCCAGTGTTTGTTGAACCCATCCACCACCGCTGTTGAAGCTGAACAGGAACCTGAAGGTGTATCTCCCGCTCTCGTGTTTTATCTGTGCTCGCCACAGTGTGACTCACACGCCAATCGGCTTGTTGTCATAATGTCAGTACATGCTGCTGATGGTGTAAGGCTCAAAGTTTCTGGGTGGAACTTGCTCTTGTGATCTTTGGTTCCACATTACGTTCATTAATCTACATACTGTATACTCCTGTGACGCACGTCTAAAACCTGCAGTCTGTACATTTTGTTTCATCACAAAACCCCGTGTCCACCTCTCACCTCTTCTTCCACTCTTAATTAGCATAAGTTTGTGTCCTGATGTCAACGTAACGAAGCCGTCCGCAGCCAATGGAGGCAGATTTCCTATTGATAATAATGAGACAGGCTGAAGGAACTCCCCTGTGCTCTGTAATGATGTGTCACCACCGTGGGACACCTCCGACACTCAGGTCTTTGTCATCTCTGTGTGAACCAGGTAGTCTTTTCATGCCTAATTAAAAATGTCCTCCTTCTTGTGCGCACAATGCATTTTACATGATGAACAAAACCTCTTCATCTGATCTGCTATTCTACGATGTACGATCTAATTCCAAATGATCAGGTATCAGCGGGTTGAATAATGTAACACCTTCTCTGCTTAAAGTAAAACTCCCTTTGAGTGATGAAGGACATTAAGAGGTAGCTGAGGACCTTTGCTATTAAAATAGCTCAGCTTTTGAGGACATAATCACTTACGTGTTTGAAAAGTTAAGCTCTCGTCCTTCTTCCAGAATGGATATATGACATTTTGTAATGAAACCCTTCAAGTTATGCTCAGAAAATGACCTGTCATTCAAACAAATTAGATCTAAATGGAGCTGCTTGAGTCCGTCTACCCTCTCCCACGTCATCTCTGCGTGAACCAACCTCTCTTATGCTCTCTAATTAAAATGGACACTTCTGTGCTATTTCTGCAGACTGTAGATTAAATGAGAATTTACTGTATGTACTGTCACGGATTTATTTTGCTGTTAAGTGTGTTTTGGTTGGAGCTGATCAGTTTTTTGTGCTGATTTATGCTGCAGTTGGGAAGCTGTTTAGTCAAAATGTAAAACAAAATTTGCACAATTTCCCGGGCTTTGTATACAAAGCAATACTTCAAACTATCAATGCTATGATTGTCAAACTCGGTTCAAACATGTTTGTAGAAACTAACATAACTATTTATCGTAAATCACTGACATTGTACGAGCTTTGTTTGCACAGATCAGGAAAAAATTACACAAATCACGGCCAAGTTTGATGCCATAATGAAGAAATGATGAGTGCATTCAAATGCTTTCCTCATTTTCTGTCATGTATATAATATTACAGTGATAGATCTGTATTCATAAAGTTTCAAATATTGAGATAAAGGTGCGTAAACATAATCCTCGTGAGCGAAAACCTACAGTACAGTTTGCAATGTCAGATTGTGCCAGATGTCTTTAAATGGTCATCTGCTCCAAGCATGTTACTGCAGATGTTTACATTACGTCGCCTACACTGCTACATGTAGCTACATGCTAACATCTGGGACACATAATTTTGGTTATTGATGTTGTTAATTTCTCCCTGATTTTGGATCATATTTCTGCTTAACCATGTCTGGTTGTGTTTAAAAGGCTTTTATTGATGATTTTTCAATGGTAGAAAGTGCTGGCTCATGGCTGCCAATGCACTGCTACATGTAGCTACATGCTAACATCAGGGAAACATGTAATTTTGGTTGTTGATGTTTTAATTTCTCCTTGATTCTGGATCATATTGCTGCTGAAACCTGTCTGGTTGTGTTTAAAAGGCTTTTATTGGTGATTTCTCAATGGTAGAAAGTGCTGGCTTGTGGCTGCCAATATGCTGCTACATGTAGCTACATGCTAACATCAGGGAAACAAGCAATCTTGGTTGTTGATGTTATTAATTTCTCCTTGGTTCCGGATCATATTCCTGCTGAAACATGTCTGGTTGTGTTTAAAAGGCTTTTATTGGTGAATTTAATGCTATACACAGTCATTCCCTGGCTGCCAATACACTGCTACATGTAGCAACATGCTAACGTCAGTGAAACATAATTTTGGTTGTTGATGTTGTTAATTACTCCCCAATGTTGGATCATATTTCTGCTTAAACATGTCTGGTTGTGCTTCAAAGCTTTTATTGGTGATTTTAATGCTATACACAGTCATTCCCTGGCTGCCAATACACTGCTACATGTAGCTACATGCTAACATCAGGGAAACGTAATCTTAGTTGTTGATGTTATTAATTTCTCCCTGGTTTTGGATCATATTTCTGCTTAACCATGTCTGGTTGTGTTTAAAAGGCTTTTATTGGTGATTTTTCAATGGTAGAAAGTGCTGACTCGTTGCTGCCAGTACACTGCTACATGTAGCTACATGCTAACATCAGGGAAACATGTAATCTTGGTTGTTGATGTTATTAATTTCTCCTTGGTTCTGGATCATATACCTGCTGAAACATGTCTGGTGGTGTTTAAAAGCTTTTACTGGTGATTTTAAAAAGTAGAAAGTGCTTCTATGCACAGTCAATCTGCTAATACACTGCTACATGTAACAACATGCTAACAACAGGGAAACATAATTTTGGTTGTGCATATGTCTGTTTAATCATGTCTAGTTGTGCTTAAAAGCTTTTTTGGTGATTTTAATGCTATACACAGTCATTCCCTGGCTGCCAATGCACTGCTACATGTAGCAACATGCTAACATCAGGGGTACATACAATCCTGGTTGTCAATGTTGTTTATTTCTCCCCAATTTCTGATCAGATTCCTGCTAAAACGCCCAGTTTTAATTAGTTTAGGAGCTTTTATTGGTGATTTTAAACAGGATAAATGGTCGCTATATGCAGTTATTCCCTGGCAGGCAGTACACTGCTACATGTAGCTACATGCTAACATCAGGGGACCATGTAATCTTGGTTGCCAGTGTTGATAATTTCTCCCCAATTTTGGATCATATTCCTGCTGAAACATGTCTCGATGTGTCTAAAACAGTGATTTTTACACATCATTCCCCGGCTGCCAATGCACTGCTACATGTAGCAACATCTAGCTAATGTGTAGCTAAAATCTGGGAAACATGTAATCTTGGTTGTCATAGTTGTTAATTTCTCCCTGATTTTGGGTCATATTCCAGCTGGAACATGTCTCGTTGTGGTGATTTGGACTTAGATGTTTTTATAGTTAATTTTCAACAGGAGAAAGTGCTGCCATGCACAGTATTTCCTTGGCTGTCATTACACTGCTACATGTAGCTATATGCTAATGTCAGGGTAACATATAATCTTGATTGCCAGTGTTGAAATCTGGATCATATTCCTGCTGAAACATGTCTGGTTGTGTTTAAAATCTTTTATTGGTGATTAATAACAGTAAAAAGTGCCAGCATACACAGTCATCCCCTGACTGCCGATACACTGCTGCATGTTGCAACATGCTAACATTGTTGTTGATGTTTGTATTTATCCCTGATTTCTCACATGTCTGGCTGTGATAATTTTGGTTTAGAGGTTTTTATTGTTTTTCAGCAGGAGAAAATGCTGCTATACACAGTTATTCCATGGCTGCCAGTACACTGCTACATGTAGCTACATGCTAACATCAGGGGTACATACAATCCTTGATGCTAATGTTGTTAATTTCTTTCTAATATTGGATCATATCCCTGCTGAAACATGTCTGGTTGTATTCAGAATCTTTTACTGGTGATTTGTAATGGTAAAAAGTGCCAGTATACACAGTTATTCCCTGACTGCCAATACACTGCTACATGTTGCAACATGCTAACGTCAGTGTAACATGTAATCATTGTTGCTGATGTTGTTTATTTCTCCCTGATTTCTCACGTCTGGCTGTGATAAGTTTGGTTTCGAGGTTTTTATTGTTGATTTTCAACATGACAAAGTGCTGCTATACACAGTTATTCCTTGGCTGCCAGTGCACTGCTACATGTAGCCACCTGCTAACATCAGGGGAACATACAATCCTGGTTGCCAATGTTGTTAATTTCTCCCCAACTTCTGATCAGATTCCTGATGAAACACCCAGTTTTAATTGGTTTACAAGCTTCTATTGGTGATTTTTCTTGGCAGAAAGCTCAGCAAATCTCCGTTACAGACATTTCCTGGTGGCAGTGACAGTGCAGAGACGCCAGGATGCAGATGACCTAGAAATGCTGGTCAGTCAGAGCAGACTGGGCTTTTTGGGAGGTGGATACAGGTGTTCCAGCACAGACAGAATGTGGAAAATAAAGTGTTTTTTGACTAATAATGTCAGTTTGTATTTTGGGTCTCTGCTAAAGTAAGTATGACCTAAAATATGAATTAAAAACTCACCTTTCTTACCTTTAAAAATGAATTTAAATCTAGGAAATCTCAGGTATAGAGGACAAAATTACTGAATTGATAGTCTTGCAAATTGTGTCTACATATAATTTATCATCTTCAGAAAGTGAATGCAGTGTGTGAGTTTCCCTTTAAGTCAGTAAATTTACTCTTTACCCACATATTTTTGTTCTTTCCAACTCGTCTGAGAGTGCTTTGGCAAGTCCTTCACTCCTCACTCTGTGCTCCACATACTTAGTGAGTTTCAAAAAGATCCAGAACCCACAAAGAAGTGCACTCATGGACCGACATAAGTCACCCTCCAAACCTTTCTTAGCCAAGACCCACCGTGTCCCCCTCCCTTACCTCACCCCACCTACCCTGCCTCCCAGAGCGACCCGAGGCCGGGCACAGAAGGGACGGGGCTGCCAAGCACAGCACATGGCTCTGAGTCTGGGGACAACAGAAGTCGAGGTCCCTGCAGGGCCCTTCAGCTTTTACAAGGCTGTACCCCCCACACACACACCCACCCCCCTACTCAACACACACCTCAGGCGGATGGGGAAAGCACACAGTCGTCCCTCCGGGAGAAGTGAGGCGACAGGGACTGCGATTCCTCAGAGCTACACTCCCCTTTCCTCTCTCTTCTCCACCTCTTCTCCGTCTCCTCTCTCCTGCAGGCTACGTCCTGCACATGTGATATGACAGACAGTCTCATGCTGCATTACACATACACCTCTCTTTCCCTGTCTGCGTGGCTTACAGCCATGTTCCCTGATGTAGCATCAAAACTGGGACACGAACATGACACTCGTCGACACAGGAAAGGATGGAGG
Source organism: Epinephelus moara (assembly GCF_006386435.1). Lineage (NCBI taxonomy): Eukaryota > Metazoa > Chordata > Actinopteri > Perciformes > Serranidae > Epinephelus > Epinephelus moara. The sequence goes on from NC_065520.1 coordinate 17,997,960, forward strand.
TGGTATGAAATGGTGCAAAACACGCTCAATATAGAGCGCCATCAGGTTGATCGCTGCATGTGCTCCTCTTTTCTTAAAGTCACAGCAATATGTCTGACAGATAACTTGATTAAATATTGGATGCTGTCCAAAAGTGTAAACAATTAGGGTTAAATCAGGAGGGGGAAGAAGACAGTTGATTGGATGATGGGGACACAGAGGGAGGGATGATTCACTGCATGCTGATCCTACATACTGTAGTCGCACTACAATACTGCACGCTGCTCTTGAACACAGCATTTTAATGGTGTTGATGCTAACCATTTGCAGGAGTGTGTCAATATCTATAGTCTGTCAGAGTCAGGTCCAACTCAGCTGACAGAAAATCTAAGAAATGTTTTTGACCTTTTGGGGCCGTTACTGTTACTTATTGGATGTTACGTCCAGGGAAGTTTGTAGCCAAGGTATTAATTTATACTGTAACATTGCTAACAGTAGCCACAGCAAGCTACTAGTAGAAAGAAGTATTTTATCATCTTATATCGTGTTGTATTGGAAAACAGGGGCAATTCAAGCTGTGAAAAATGACCAGGAGAAACATCTAAATACAACCCCACATGTTCCAGCAGGAATATGATCCGAAATCAGGAAAAAAATGAACAGTATCAGCAACCAAGATTACATTCCTTCCTGACGTTAGCATGTAGCTACATGTAGCAATGTACTTGCACCTGGGGAATGCCATTACCTTTTATAAATCACCACTAATGGTTTCTTAACACAACCAGACATGTTCCAGCAGGAATATGATCTGAAATCAGGAAAAAAATTAATAGTATCAGCAACCAAGATTACATTAGCATGTAGCTACTTGTAGCAGTGTACTTGCAGCTGGTGAATGACTGTGTACTGTGGCACTTTCTCCCCAATAAAAATCAGAATACAAGCTTCTCAAAACAACTGCACATTTTCTACATCTAAATAAAACCCCACATGTTCTAGCAGGAATATGATCCGAAATCAGGAAAAAAAATTAACAATATCAACAACCAAGATTACAGGTTTTCCTGACGTTAGCATGTAGCTACATGTAGCAGTGTACTTGCACCTGGGGAATGCCATTACCTTTAAAAATCACCACTAATGGCTTCTTAACACAACCAGACATGTTCTAGGAGGAATATGATCTGAAATCGGGTAGAGATGAACAATATCAGCAACCAAGATTACAGGTTTTCCTGACGTTAGCATGTAGCTACATGTAGCAGTGTACTTGCACCTGGGGAATGACCGTGTACAGTGGCACTTTCTCCCAATAAAAATCAGAATGCAAGCTTCTCAAAACAACTGCACATTTTCCAAGAGGAATCTGATCCAAAAGTAGGATTAAATGAACGACATTGGAAACCCAGATTTTTGACTGACACATGTAGCTGCATGTGGAAGTCCGATCCGTCATGATATGACGTCATCTTGTCACCAAAATAAAGAGTATTCAGAATGGAATGCAGCTTCAGATTTTTCTTCATTTTTGTATATATATGACAGAAAATGTTAAAAAGCAGAGTAGACCCCCTTTAAGATAAAACTTATGAGGAGGTTCTTTAAATGTACTAAATAATACATTTTCTCCTGGAACATAAAGACCTAATGTGGTGTTTTACCTGCATGTGGAGTGTTTTTATCCCTGCAGTGTTCATAATTAGATATACGTCTCCATATAATGGAGATGAAAGTGGAGGTAAACTCATTGTTATTAATTCCTGTGTCTTTTCAAGTATTTCTGACGGTGGCTTTAAAGAGTCTTTAAACAGTCTCGCTCATGTCCCCAGGGAACTTTAAAGTCACATCAACCGCTCCTTTTATGAGCCCTTCTCAGAGCAAAACGGATGACATTGAGCGCACTAAGATCCAATATTCTCCGAGCTGAGTGTACATAAAGACCAATGCTCATCTGCGCCTGCTTATTTGCTCTTACAAGTATTAGTTTTTGTATTAGATTCCCCGCTCAATATGGGCTCGTTTTGAAGTTAAAGTCTCCACTTTTGGAGGAACAAAAGCCAGAAAAGTTGTAAGAAAAGCGGAGGGGTGATGTTTCCTCTTCTTTTTTTCCTTCTCTCAGATCCACAGAGTTCATTAGCTCCCTCATAATCTGCCGATGTGGCGATAAAAAGTGTGCAGCAACAAAAAGCACCAAGCCTTTCCTGACACGCCATTAAACTGTGATGCATGACTGTTGCTGGGAGTACTCCGTCTAAGTATTTGCAGTTGAAAGGTCAACGGGGAGACATGACAGCATTACGGAATGGTGCGCTGTACATTTTCTTATTCCCCTTGTAGTTAATATCTGTCAATTTGAGCAAGGTGTCGAGATTTGGGGTTTGATATGGCAGAGAGCATCCGGCCCTGATGCATGAAGGAGGCACAAACAATCCTCATCCCTCCACGGTGGCGGGGTTATAGAGCAGCGCTGTGCGGCCATTTTAATTGACATAACCTGTTTATCTGTAATAGTCCTTGAGCTCCTGTAACCTCGCCATAAAACACCCCGCTCATTTTTCTGCTCTTTTATCTGCAAAACCAAGTTGTTATCGCAACATGAAGCGTCGGCCAGTATCTTCCATCACGACTACTTCTAATGGCTTTTAAAGTAGTTACCTGCGAAGTCCTGACATTTATTACGATCATTTTCGAGGACCGTCGCAGCGCAAAGGTCTGCTGCTATCAGGAGGCGACATCATTATGAATTATTGTTTGTGGCCAAGGTAGAAAATTGTACTTTGTGGCTCCGTTTCCCCCGTGATAAATCAACCAGTCACTTTTCACATCTCGGACTCTCAAAGCTGCTGAGCGTAGGACTTTTCACCCCCCCCCCCCCTACACACTGTTTACCCATTTCCTTCTCCCTCTCTGCCGTTGTGAAAAAGCTTCCTGCAGGTTGTTTGCTGCAACAGCCAGTTTCTACCATTTCTCAACCACAGATCTTTGCTCAGCCCTGATTATTAGCACCGGCCTCAGCTGCTACTTTTCAAATATTTATCCTAACGGCACATTTCCGCTTCCCAGGAAGGAAAAAAAAAACACAAGTGACAGGGAAATAACTAGACAAAAGGAGGGTTGTATTTATCAGTTCCTATCAGATCGCTGTTAACATGGTTCCTGGACTGTCTGTTAGCTTTGGGAGAATGAGAGGTGAAGCAACACAACTTTATCCCCGACTACATCTCCTCTGGTAAAGTAATCCTCTGTGTGGCGGCGGCGAGATAAGGCCCGCACACTCGCTCACGGCCCAGACGAGGCAGAGTCGGGGAAGAAGTTGGCCGTCACCGCGGCGACGCCGGGGTAAACAGAGGTGATCATTGCTCAGCAAGAGGAGCGAGAGTCTGGGAGTGGTACACTGATCTTCTGTCAGAGCCAGGGTCATGCAGCGGGGGAGAGATATGGACCAGAGAGAAGGAAAAGGAGGAGGAAGAGAGGAGGATGATGGGAGAGAGAAGATGGATGGTGCCAGAGGAAGAGACAGAAGGAACTGAGAAAGAGGGAAGGGAAAGTAATGGAGACAAGACGGTGACATGAAAGATGGCAAACTGGATGGAAGAAGCAAACTGATTAAAAAGAGAAGAAGGAAAGAGAATGAATGTATAATTGTATTGCTACATGCACCTGTCAGGTTACACTGATCAGTTCATTCTTGAGTCCAAATGGACGCTTGTGTCAAATTTAAGAAAACCTGAAAAAAAACTTGGGAAAAAAAAAGATATTTCATTGGCAAGAATCCAACCACCATCAGTCAATCAGAACGTTGTTTAGTCGAAGCAGACAGTTGTGCCCAATTTGAAGAATTTCCCTCAAGGTGTTCTTGAGATACCACATTCATGGTAATGACACAGATGCAAAGTCACAGCGACCTTGAGCTTTGACCCTTGACCACCAAAATCAAATTAGTTTATCCTAGAATCCAAGTGAATGTTTGTGCCAAATTTTAGAAAGCTCCCTCAAGGCCCTGTTGAGATATTGCACTAACAAGAATGAGACAGATGAGGTCACAGTGACCTTGACCTTTGACCCCACTGTATTCCATTCAGTTCATCAATTCTAAGTGGATGATTGAGCCAAATTTGAAGAAATTCCCTTCAGGTGTTTTTGAGATATTGTGTTCATGATAATGACATGAATGCAAAGTCTTGGCGACCTTGAGCTTTGACCTTTGACCACCAAAATCGAATTAGTTTATCTTAGAATCCAAGTGAATGTTTGTGCCAAATTTTAGAAAGCTCCCTCAAGACCCTCTTGAGATATTGCATTAACGAGAATGAGACATAGGAGGTCACAGTGACCTTGACCTTTGATCATCGTATTCCAGTTAGTTTATCAATTCTAAGTGGATGATTGAGCCAAATTTGAAGAAATTCCCTTTCGGTGTTTTTTAAAATAGTGTGTTCATGAGAATGAGATGGATGCAAGGTCACAGTGACTGTTGACCTTTGACCACCAAAATCGAATCAGTTCATCTTAGAATCCAAGTGAATGTTTGTGCCAAATTTTAGAACGCTCCCCCAAGGCCCTCTTGAGATATTGCATTAACAAGAATGAGACATATGCGGTCACAGTGGCCTTGACCTTTGCACAACAAATTCCAGTCACGTAATTGTTAAGTCTAAGCGGACGATTGTGCCAAATTTGAAGAAATTCCCTGAGGAGTTCTTGAGATATCGTGTTCATGAGAATGAGACAAATGAGGTTACAGTGACATTTAACCTTTGACAATCAGAGTCCAGATGAATATCTGCGCCAAATTTGAGAGAACTCCCTCAAGGCCCTCTTTAGATGTCGCACTGACGAGAATGAGACAGAGTAGGTCAAAGTGACCTTGACCATTCACCACCAAATTTCAATCAGTTCATTGTTAATCTAAGCAGACGATTTTGCCAAATTTGAGAAAATTCTTTTGAGGTTGTTCTTGAGATATCGCAGTCACAAGAGTAAGACTGATGCAAGGTCACAGTGACCTTGACCTTTGACCACCAAAATCGAATTGGTTCATTGCTGAATCTGTGGACAGTTGTTTCAAATTTGACGAAGGTGTTCTTGAGCTATTGCGTTCTTAAGAATGGAACAGACACGATCACAGTGACCTTGACCTTTAAGATATGACCACCAAAATCGAATTGGTTCATTGCTGAAGCAGTGGACAGTTGTTTCAAATTTGAAGGAGGTGTTCTTGAGCTATTGCGTTGTTAAGAATGGAACAGACAAGGTCACAGTGACCTTGACCTTTAGCATATGACCACCAAAATCTAAACATTTATTGTTGAGTTTAAGTGGACGTTTCTACCGAATGTGAAGATATTTAGATCAAGGCATTTTTAGATATTGTGTTCACGAGAAAGAGATGGACCGACAGACAACCCGAAAACATAATGCCTAGGGTCACAGTTAGCGCCGACAAGGAGGCATAAAAATTAAAATAAGGTTGAAGAATAAGATTTGCGGATAAAGAGATTGAATAAAGACGAGGAAAAAGAAAAGAAACCAAAGAGAAATCTAAGAGGAAGAGGGGACGAATTAGAGCGAAGGATGGAGCATGTTGTGAATAAAAGAGGGATGAGGGAAGCAGAGAAGGAAACTAACTGGAAGAAGAGAAAGTAGAGAGGAAACAAGGAGGAGGAGAAAAATTCCATGATAGAGAAGATCAGCAGAGGAAGAAACAGGAGGAGAAGGAGGAGGTAGAAAAGGACGGTGGAAAACTGTTGGTAAAGAGGCAGAAAGATAAAAGAGTAAAGCTGGAGAAAAGAGATGATCAGAACAAGAGGAGAGGAAGAAGAAGAACTAGGAAGCTAAAGAGTAAAGGAAGGAAGGAGGAAAAAGAAGTGAAGCAGACGTGCAGGGAGAGAAAATGTGTCGGGAGGGGAGGCCTCTTCGTCTAGACTCACTACAAAGAGCGTAATTAACAATAACAAAAACCTGGCTTCCCTTCACCTACTTCAAATAGAGCGCCGCGGGTTACGGCGAAGCGTTACCTTGATGTACTACAGCATGCTCGCCTGCCGAGTCGGCACTGGAATCGACCTTCTAGTGCATTCTGATCACTGCGCCGTTCTCCAGCCCGATTAGGACGATTAATATTAATGGCTTGGCAGTTTCTCTCTGCTGATCAGAGCTCTCGGCTGACTGGTTCCCAGCGTGGCGCCACACCTTGCTGTAGGTGACTGTCAGGTTTGATTATAGGCAGATTAAGGGCTCTCTTTCCCCGCCGCCGCTGTTCGACATACTCAGATAAGCTGCATAAGCGCCTGACGATTATTCACTGTCAGAGAGCGTCGAGAGGTGATGCTGTGAGGTTTGACAGCACGGGCGATTGCGCCCCGCCACACTGTAAAAAGTGTCTGTCTCAGTGGTGGGGTTTTAATTACAACAGGGCGTCTGCAGGTGACAGGAAACCAGGTCTGTCCCTCTGTCTCTGAACACATCCCCACGTCCTCAGACGTGTTCGTGTCATTCTCTTCCTGTCCACCAGATGCCCTCTGACTTGTTCTCGTGTCCCAGTCACCTCATTCTACAGCTGCTCCATAACACCCATACAGGATTCCTCATTGTCAACAGCACAACATGGCGTCCAGAGGGTCTATCACGTCATCGTCACGGGTGTGTGCGGTTGTCCAGTGTGATGCAGAGCAGGAGCACAGAGCTTTATGGTAAACAGCATTCACAGGCGTTCCCACAGTGATGGATGAGGCAGCCAGGCTGATAGTGGCTGAAAGGTAAAAGTGTATCCAACACTGAGGGGTCGGTGAGGGGGAGGCGGAGCGAGTCCAGCAGCCGCCGCTTGAGTCATTTGTAACACGTTTATAGCTGAATCAGCGTTGCTCAGCCTCAGACGGGCCCGTTCTCCTCTCACATGTTGCTGCTGGATCTGCTGTGATTTGTGGATCCTTCTGTCTGAGGGAAAATAAGGAGCCTAAGCTGGATGAGGACGGTTCATCCATCCCATCATCAGACTGAACACGTGTGTTTTGGCTCAAATGTCATTTTCTGGAAGGGTGTAGACTATACTTTAAACATTTCAATATTTTATGTCTATGTATTTCATTATTAAGTCTGCCTTTTTGTGCCTCTGCACTGTCGACAGCCGTGTCCGTCACCCAGCCCCATGAATGTGATATCGCAAGAACACCTTGAGTGAATTTCCTCAAATTAGGCACAAACATCCATTTGAACTCAGTGAAGAACTGCTTAGATTTTGGTGGTCATTGATCACAAGTCAAGGTCACTGTGACCTCATCCATCTCATTCTTGTGAGCACGAAATCTTAAGAACACCTTGAGAGAATTTCTTAAAAATTTGGCGCAAATGTCCACTTGGACTCAGCAACTAGTGTATTATATTTTGGTGGTCATAGGTCGCGGGTGAAAGTCACCCTGACCTTGTCTATGTCATTCTTGTGAATGCAATATTTTGATAATGCTTTTAGTGAATTTCCTTAAATTTGGCACAAACATCCATTTGAACTCTGAATAAATTAGATTACATTTTTTAAATCAAAGATCAGGCCCGCTGTGACCTCACAAAACATGTTTTTTTTTGCCGTAAATCGAGAACCCATGCACTAATTACGACAAAAATGAAGTGCTGATAGTTTATGTCCAAAAGGTCAAAGGTCAACTTCACTGTGACATCATCATGTTCTGCATATCAGGAACAGAAGAGGAGACATTTGTTGAGATACTGAGTTGGTGACACTAATTCTGCGTGTCCACCTTGAAACTGTGCTGATTGTACAGAGCTGTCCAGTTTTACTAAAACAATCCAAAAACCTGAAACATATCACTTCCTGTGTGTAATTAAATACCGATGGGAAAACGTTGCCATTAACTGGATACAGGTTAGATCACTGCTTCATTAGAGCAATCTGTGTTCCATATGAGCATAATGTGTGAAGAGCACCCCAGATTATTGAGTTAATACCCATTTCTGAGCTGAATTAGCTCAACCCCGCCTGAGCCGGACCAGTAATTACAGTAACGGTGTCGGGTCGGGTTGCGTTGTCCGACGTTAATCATGTGCTATCAAACCTGGGCTCCTCTGAGAGCCAATCAGGTATCGGATTGCTTTGGGAGTAAAGAAAACAAGTCTGAGCAAAAGAGGTGTACCCAACCTCATCTGTCTTCCTCTCAGCGGGGGGGGGCTGCCTGACCCTTAACCCCTGCAGAGAGCTGCAGCATCCATCACGACATGTTAGGTAATGTGGTTAACTACCGAAGGTACTTCCTCTGGCGGGAGAGGAGCTGCTTCAGGGGACTGCCGGGCGTGTTCTCCAGGTAGACGACGATCCAATGTGAGGCGATCCTTCTTCCTGCCGCCTCTGACAAAGAGGTCGGGTCATTACAAAGCGATCTGTAGTGGTCGCAGGTGAAAAATGAGCGTAGTCCATCAGCGGGTGCTTTGGCGTTTGAGATGTTTTCTCCTCCCTCTGAGTCTGTTGTGCTGCCGCTGTCGTCTGAGGTGTTAAATGGCCTGTCGAGAGTGTGTGTGAGAGGGGAAGCACATACAGGATGAAGCACCTCTCTTGAAAAGTGATCCATGTCTGTAGAGTCATGTTGCGAGATGGTCACTGTTGTCACATGTGGATGTCCGCCATCTTTCTTTGGCGATGCTGTGACTCCTTTTTTAATCCTAAAATAGGAAAGAAAAACATTAACAGATGAGTCCCAGGCCGATGTCCAACTTCCTGTACAGTCAGGAAAGTGAGCCGTGATATTTCCATGGGATAAACTGGGCTGCAGCGTGATGCTACTGTATGCACAGAGTTAATTGATTGTGTGCAGTTTCAGTGGCTTAGCATCTGGCGCTCGTGATAATCCCCCTTCTGTCCTGCATCAGTCGGATGTATTGATGAAGCACTCAGGGCTGTAGTGCTACATTTACTCGGCACATTAGCCCATTACAGTTATGGGCAGGCGAGTAAGTAGAGACTCTTTACCTGAAGAGGAATCGTTTGTGTGGAGAGAAGGGGAGCAGGCTGCATGGTGCAGCTCGCTACTGTGTGAAGATGTTGTATGGTTTTGTAGTAATCCACCTTGAAATGAAATTACATAAAGTAGTCCAGTTTGACCCCTACACACATTTTGGTTTGCTCAACTGCAGGTTGTCAACTCGTCAAATATTGCCTACCTGGTCTTACTCCGAAGTCGTCGAAATCCAGTACTCAGTGACGTTCGGCGTCAGACACTGACGAAATAAAGCCGTGCTTTCACGTGACGCCATGACCAACGTAATCATGTGCATTTGTTGTTAAAGGAATAAAAAGTGAATAAGTAAGAGCGGGGTACCCACCTAGGTTTCTTTTAAACGTTCGCGGATGACATGTCAATTTACGCTTGTTACATGCAATGTACACTCACTTGGACTCAATTATAAACTGCTTTGATTTTGGTGGTCATCGATCAAAAGTCAAGGTCACTGTGACCTCGCCCGTCTCATTCTTGTGAGCGTGAAATCTGAAGAACACCTTGAGAGAATTTCTTTAAATTTGGCACAAACATCCACTTGGACTCAGCAACTAGAGTATTATATTTTGGTGGTCATTGGTCACGGGTGAAAGTCACCCTGACCTTGTCTATGTCATTCTTGTGAACGCAATATCTTATTAACGCCTTTAGTGAATTTCCTTAAATTTGGCACAAACATCCATTTGAACTTAACAGTGAACTGATTAGATTTTGGAAGTCAAAGGTCACTGTAGCCTCACTAAACATGTTTTTTTCCGCCATAACTCAAGAATTCATACACTAATACTGACAAAATTTCACAAAAAATGCCGAATAGGATAAAATAATGAAGTGAAGTGAGGTTTCTTTTAAACGTTCGCGGACAACGTGTCACTACGCTTATTACATGCAATGTGTCTTTTCAAAATAGGGTTCTGTTTTCACAGGTTTTCACAAATGTTCAGTTCATGGTTTGGCTTAAAATTCACACAGGAACCAAACAGTGGGCTCCCAGGGTGAAAGTCCAGAGTATGTTTGACCCGTCCATCCTACACAGACGTTCTTACTCCCTATATTAGGGTGGCTGTTGGCAGCATTACAAACTGCCACTGACCGGTGTGTATCGTACCGCCGCAAAGGGTGCCTCCCTGCGTCCGTCCTGATGCTGACAGCTACTGAAAAGCATTGGTTTTTGAAGTGTTGGGTTGTTGCCTGTTGCATATCATCCTACTGCAAAAGATGCCTCTATGTGTCCGTCTCTGATGCCAAAGTCTCTGACAAAGTGGCCGCATTTGACAAGTTTAGTGTGTGAACGGGCTTTGTTCTCTTCACATATGCAACACTATCATCTTCCAATAGATTTGTATAATTGCCTTTTGATTAAACAAAACAGGAAGCATGTAACTGCTTGCTACTGTACTGCTTCAAAATAAAAGCCTAAAATGAGAGGGAAATGCTGTTTTCACTGATGTATGCATAAATAGAGAGAATAGATTAGTTTGACCTCTACATGACCTTTTTAGCAGCAACTTCAGACTGATAATGGGTATTTTTTTAAGAGTTTAAAGATAACTGAATGATAGAATGTGAGTCTTCCTCCTCCTACAAATGTATATTCACTGTTTTGACCTCTTCAAATATTTAACACCATCATCTTTCTATAGATTCCTGTAAATTGCCAGTGTGATGTATGATAATGTGCACTCAGGGGCATGTTGTGTTGAAATGTTGTGGAAATACATTCAGTCAGGGGAGTCTTTTCTGTTTGTTGTGTCAATAAACAGCCACCTCAGGCCCTTCAGGAATCCGACAAACACCACTTGATCTGTGGTGCAAAGACCATTAGGGCCAGGTATATTGATGGTGCGGTGCCGCCGCAGCCCAGCTCTCCTAGCATGAGGCAGCATCCATGCCGAGAGGACACTTGTTCACTGTGTGTTTCCAATCACACGCCGGCCGTGCCGAGATGCCTAATGGCCTCGCGCTCAGCCTGTCGCAGGCAAACGCCCGCCATACGGCGCATGCGCTCCCGACCAGCCTCCGTCCCATTGGGTGCAGTTCGGGGGCTCGGGCAGATGGGATACAGGCAGTCGGAACAGGGAAGAGGGGGAGGATTTGAAGGGGAGAGTGAGGGCGAAGGGATGGCGTGGGTGTGTGTGTGTGTGTGCTGCCTCTGCCCATCCGTGCATTCAACATGCCATCCAGAGACCCCCTTTTGCGAACTGCCCACACTTCATTAGGATGCCAGGATAATGGCCAACAAGCAAGCGCCGTGACACCCCATTTCCTGTGCACTGAGCTCTCCAACCACGACAGATGTCGGCAGTGCCGCCGCCGCCACTACCAAGGGCCCCTCCACTTCCTGCCCGCTTGGCCGCGCCGCCGTCCCACCGCCAGGGAAGAAGGGGCAGCCGGGGCAGTCGTATACACCAGAAAGGGCACCGCTGCCAATCCGAGGCACTTATGGCATGTTTTTTTGGTTTTGTTTTGTTTTTGCCAGATAGTTTTCAAATCTCCCTTTTGGAGTTAATAGCTGATTTACTACGGGCGCTTGGGATTACAACACAGCAAAGAATCATTATGTCTCGCTCCCCGCCTCACCGCCGCCGCCGCCCCTCCAAAATCCAAATGATGTATCTGTAGACAAAACATAAACAGATGTTTCAGTGGCTGTTAGGTGTCCTCACTGGGGATGTGGACGAGGAGGGGGAGCGATCATGTGTGTTTGCGAGCATCAGGGACAATGTTGTTTTAAAAGGTGTTATTATGCTTTTGCGGCGGCGGCGGCGGCATGGGGTGTGCACCGGTAATAACGGCGGGGCCAGATTTAGAGTGCTGTCATGGACGCATCAGGAGAGGGAGCAGGGGCCGTGGACCGAGGCTAATGGAGGCAAAACAACCTCCAGCTCCTGCCCCTGCTGTCCAAAAATCAGCTTTTAGAGGGAAAACACAGGCCACCTCTCAGCGCTCACGCAACACGATACGTCAATATGAGAGGCAATTTAATCCCCTCATTTGAATATGCATCCTCGGAAAAAAAAAACAAAAAAAACAACCCTCCCTCCCTCCCTCCCTCTCCTCCTCGCCGTTTTTGAACCCCGACCAGATTTCAGGACCGTGGGGGGAGGAAATTGTTGTACATTTCCTGACAAATTGAGTTAAACGGACATTAAGTAGGGCTTTAAGAAAACAAATGGTCGTCTTTATCACAGGTGGACACTGATGGCTTAATGGGGGCCTGCGAGCTGATCGTATCACCAGCTAATGGCTTGACAGGATGCATTAAGGTTTTTGTGTAAAGAACCGGCGAGCGGGGCCAGGCAGAATGGCGAAAAGCAGACCTGTCAAGTGCTGTGTGTCCCCTTTTTTTTGTGTGTGTGTGTGTGTGTGTGTGGGGAAGCAGATGTTTGTGTATATACGGTGGACTGGCAGAGGGAGGCCGGCAGCAGATGCCTGTACCGGTGCCAAGGTTCAGAATTGTACAGACGGTACATGTTTAGGGAGAGAAAGCTGCCCTCCCTCTGCCATAGGTGGCTCCCCAGCTGAACGCCCCCCCCCCTCCTCCTCTGCCCCCTTCTGCTTAACCACCGCAGAGTCCGACCCCTTTTATTTATTCATCTATTTGTTGAATTATTTACTCATTCCATCGCTCGTTTGGCCGTTAAACGACCCGCCTGGAGGCACGGGAGAGATGGAGCGTTTACTTCAGGGACAGATGACCATTCACTTCATTTATTGGGAAAATAAAAGCAAATGCTAAAACACTATGGGCCTTTACAGTGTGTGCTGGAGGGCTGAAGAGTTTTGACACTGAACTAATGAAACCCTTGAGTTTAGTTCCAAAACTGAAGTCACCTACAGACACCAAATCATACTTTAACAGCCTCTCTAAAGGTGGCATGTTGCTCCTAAACTTTAAAATGGCACCTGTGTTGCCAACTAGTTGCTATTAGCTCTCAATTCAATTTGAAGTAAGACCACTTATGTCAGTGTTGTCCCATTTAAACCTTAGAATTTTCTACACTAGCAACTCTGCCCCAGAAATTACTAGGGGCAAGAATCACAAGAGGATCCACAATACGCGATTTTAAATATGTTGCAATGTGCCGAGTATTGCGATAAAACATATGGTGATTTATTGCAATTTATAACCTTTTTTCAACTCTAAATTATGTCCCATTTTTTTTCGCATCAGCAACATGTGTGCACTGTGAGACGAAACAATATTATATCTGCAATGTTTTAAGACAAAACATGGCTATTAGCAGTTTTTGATCACAACAGTTTTTGATCACAACAGATTTCAGCCTGTTCTCACTCCCAAGGTGTCAAATATGGCAGCTTCGTCAGAGGCATATGAAGCCAAAAAACCCTCAATTTACCTGGATCTTCCGAATCGTGGTGCCCATAGAATCAATGCACTAAAGCAGTGGTTTTCGAACTTTTTATGCCCAAGACACACCAAAGGGCAGGCCAAAATCTCAAGGCACAGCTGTATTTCTATCCGGGTGTGTTGTCACTCTTATCACGACATAAATGTTTGTTTTTATTTGCTAATATCAAATAACAATTGACAACCAACTGTTACTCATTAAAGTTTTTTTTTTTCACTTGACATTGAATGACATTTTTTAGCTAGAGTTTGCCTCTTTATTAAGAAATGGGTGCGCACAACATACTGATACAGTCACTTAAAAATTCTTTCATAACTTTGTGTGTAGGCCCACTTTAATACTGCAGTAATATTGTGTAAAATCCAACTGCACACCTGGATTTGCATCATGGCACGCAGACTGAGAACCACTGCAGTAGAGACTCAACAGCTCAGGTTTAGTCCTCCGCTAACTTGAACAGGGATAAAAATGATTGAATCATGTGGTTCTTCTGTACTCTAGAAATGTTATTGGATCCATTTGATCAAATCCTGATAGTGACACGAGTCATTTGGATGGGTTGTGACGCTCATAATGGCATCATGTGACAGACCCAGACGTTGATTTTGACGCGTGAATTCTGGACATTTGGTCAAAGGTCTTCATTCCGTTAAATGTCTTTGGGGCTTGATTCCAATGCCCAAGGCGCCCTGTAGCGTCATTATGAGAAGTACTGCGCTTTCAAACTAACTCCTAACTACTAAAAGAGTAGTGCCGGAAGATGGGGTAGTGGATGGTCAAACAAACACAGGACTTTCACCCAGGAGACTGCTGTTTGTTTCTTGTTCGTTTTGTTGTTAAAAATGTTAAGTGGTTAGCATCATGTGACGTTCATGACATGCAATATGACATATGTCTCGAGACATACTCGTTAATACGTAAGGTAAGTCAAAAAAACGAACCGATTATAACCCTAACTTTGTCTTTTGTTTGTTTTTTTTAAACCCTAAACAAGTCATTTGGATGCCAACATTTAAACTAGTTTTTCGGTGACGAAATTTATGTTTCCTCTTGACACAGAGGTTTATTTTGAAAAGAAATGATGTGTGTATTGACAAGAAATTGAAACACCACAGATTGAAGCGTGGGGCCACTAACCAAGCTGCCGTATATGACGAGTTGGGAATTAGAAGCACAGTTAAGCACCGTGTTAACATAATTTCGAGGGGATAGGGTTGCAGAAAGGTGTGTTTAGATATTTCTGCCAATGCCTCGATTCAATGGAAGTTTTGTTTAAAATGTATGTGTATAGACAGTGTTCTTTGAAGTGAAACTGATAACAGAAAGAACAGTTTGTAGGGAACAGATTTGTAGTTGCCGAAATCCGATGTTCACCCTTCAGTCTGTGACATCAGAGCTCTTCATTTGCACTCAAATAGCATTGCATTGAAACAAACTGAAAACGACTCTTAACCCGCGAACCATAAAGCGAACGAACCTTTTGTTCAGGTCTACTGTAGGGAACCTTCACCCAGGCAAATATTATCCTTTGCTGTTGAGGTTCATCTCATCTTCTAATTCTTTTGTTATTAACATCTATTGAATGAATACACCAAAGTGTCAGAGCAATAATGAGGAACACCTCAGCCGTTCATTATGAGGCGGTCTGCATGTATAAGGTAGTGATGCGCTTCGTCGACATTGATAATCCCTCTGAGCACCTCAGCGGCCTCTGCTTGCTCTCACAAGCCATTTCCCAACACGGTGGAGGATCACAGCTTCTCCTCAGACACCTCCCTGTAGTTTTGACTTGAAGAGGGAACTTTTCCTTTTTCTGCTCCCCTCCTCCTCCTCCCCGCTGCCTTCACCCCTGTGGCTCCCCTGCTTTGGAAGGAGAGCTCTGCTTTGCGAAGGTACAGCTTGTTTTATTAACATCAAAAGCGCCCGTGGGAGACGGCAGTGATCAAATTCCCCTCTAATTAAAATAAACCTGGGTTGAGAATGTTGCGCTGTTTAATATGTACAGAACGGTGCTGATTGCACAAAGCGGCTCCTCCTTTTGTTGGCGCAGATAATGCGGGCCCTGCCGAGACGCAGACGTGGGCGGAATGAGCATACCTACGGAGCATCCTCCTGATCTGGGTGATGTCCTCATCGCCGTCTGATGTGAGACTGATGTCAGATGTGGCCGGTGAAGCCTAAGCCTCACCTCGCCTTTAATTTGGAGGGTGATTGATGGACCTGGAGGCGATATAGCAGAGCGCTCAGCTCCCGTCTAGGTTGCCTCCTCTGCCCTTTACCGAGCCGGCGCTGTTTGGCAGCCCTTCCCTCGTCCTTGCCTCCTAGGACGTCTCTAAACTTTCTCAGAGTTCAAGTTCACTTTGCACTTCATTCTCGGCTCGTGATGTGAGCATCACTATTACGGGGGATGTATTTGCAAAAGCCAAGAGAGGCATGTTATTTTCAGCACGTACATGTGTAGGACTCAGCAACAGACAGTATAGTACAAAGAGATAGTGAGTACAAAATATTTGTTTCGTCAAAGAAAATGAACATAAGAAATCTATAGATGGTTTAAAGATGTTGTTGGTCATCATCACCATCTAGACGATTATTTGATGGGGTAAGGTTTCTGGTTTTGGAGCCCATATTTAACCACCGGTATAATTTTTAGAATAATTCTGCTTCAAGGCTTTACAACCTGTTCTAAAGCTCAATAAATTGCTGCTATTAGCTTGATACCTGATCCTGATGTTGAAAATTCACCATCATGAATTTGAGGCCATCGTATTTCAGTGAGAAGGGAAAGTGATCGATGTTATTTGTTCTCAAAATATGCGAAAAATCTCCCAGAATTTCAGCTTATTCAGCACCAATCAACTTGCTTCTAGAAACAAGTGTTTTTAATAGATATTGGTGCTGTGATCTACCTTAAATGTTCATTTCTATTAAATTCAGGAAGGTTTGTTGGGTTTCATTGAAAAGTATCGGCGACTGGCAGAGCTTCTGATCTTGTTAAGAAAAAGAAGTCAGTTCTTGCATATCAATAAAGGTCTAGAGAGATAAGAGATCACTCAGGGCTGAGTCAGTCTGGGTCAGCATTAAGTGAACTATATATCAAGCTGTTTTAAAGCAAGTCCTTTGTTGGCTTTGTGATGTGAAAACGTTGAGGTTTCCCTGCAGTCGTCTCTGGCCTGTCGACCTGTCTTTACAGTGTCGTCGCCACTTCGCCACAAGAATCAAAATTTGTTGACCGAACATCAAAACTCCTTTTTCTTTCTGGACGTAGCCTCTTAGCTCAGAGGCTTAACATTCAGGTTTGGGCTCCGGCTATGACGGTGCGGGGGTTTGCTGAGAGGTGAGATGAGGGATACAAATTCAATTTAGGTGTTTCTGCCGATCAATGACAGCAATCCAACCTTGATCTGAGGTTATGAATACCTGAGCAGACGTTTCATGTAACGCATACAGATGACACGAGCACTACAACTCCAGAAAAAAGAAATCCACCTCTGGGTTTGGCGCTTCAGTTCAGTGAGCAGTGAGGGATTGATCTCTTTCCTTGTTTCCAAATGCAGTGTTAAGGGCACAGTGTGACCTTTGACCCCCAGACTGCTGAGCAGCACCAGGGCAGAGTGCTGCAGTGGACGAGGGGCAGTGTTTTAGTCAAGAACAGCTAAACCAAAACCAAGACCAAGAGTGTATCAAGACTGAGACAAGACCAAGACTTTGAGGGGTTGAGACCGAGTCAAGACCAAGACCTATGGCTTGATAAAACAACCAAAAGTTTGGCACAGGTGCACTTTTTGTTGAGTTGTTCCAAAAACTTCTCGATTCTGATTCTGATACCTAAACTTGTGGATCAGCCAATATCACGTACCGATCCGATACCATGGCATTTAAAAACAATCAACAACTGTACACTACTAAGCCTGAGACTGAAGCAAATCTTTTTAAGCAGCAACTAAAAAAATATTTCCAGGAAAACTTCCACTTTATTCAACATGGGCTAATTCACAAGCCGTCGAAAACTGTCTATTGGTACGTGACTTCCGGCATCAGACACAGACGAAAAAAGCCGTCCTTACATGTCGGGTTGATGCCCAGGTGGTCGCCGTAATTGTTTGCAGGCCCCAAAAACGCTTGAGCCAGGGCTGGCAGTCTACCGTAATAATGTCGAACACATACCAATCCTTTCACTGGTATCCGGTCTCACTCCAAAGTTGTCAAAAAGCGGCACTATACGTGGCCGGCCCTGGGCGTCAGGGGGAAACGTGGCGGGACAACAGTGAAAGTTAATGTGACGGAAGTCTGACTAGGGTGGGCGGGAGGGTCGACTTTAGATTAGCATACTACTAATTCTGCCAATATAGCGGACATTTTGAAAACAGCTGATGTTAAACTATTTACCAAATCAAGTCATCGAAAACCAGCACTTGCTCAGTGACATCCGGCGTCAGACACCAACGAAAAACGACGACCTTTAATATCAGGATGATATGCGGCTGGTTGCTTTTATTGTTTACAGGCGCCCGGCGGCGTCAGGGGGAATCACAGCAGAACTACAACGAAAGTTAAGGCGATAGAACTCCGAGTCTGTGTTTTATTTTTGCACAGTCCTGCACATAGTATGGTTCACTTTTTTTCAGGTTATTATATATTTTAGAGTTATTTAAACTGTTGTTATGTATATTTGCAAAATGTGAGGGGGCCACTTTGCTCAGGGGCCTGAGCCACCCCTGACAGTCTACCCTAATAATGTCGAACAGATACCGGTCCTTTCACTGGCATTTTCAACCCGGTCTCACTCCGTAGTCGCCGAAAACCGGCTGTTGGTGTCAAACACAGGAGAAAAAGCCATTCTTTAATGTCGGCAATTGGACAACAATAAAAGTAAAGGCAGCGATAGTCCAAGTAGGGCGGGTGAGGAATAGTCGATGGGTCCAACAACCAGCGACTTTCACCCGGGAGGTTGTACGATTGTAAAGCCAAACCCTGTTCTTTATTCCTAAACTCAACCACATGCATTTGTTGTTGAAGGAAAAAACTATCAATTTGCGGTATTGTAGCAACGTAGTGTGGTTATTTTGAAAGAGACAACAACCAATGCAAGTACCTTGCAAGTTGTATCTTGACGTGGTCCATGACCAAACGTCGATATGTGACAAGATCGGAGCGAGAATGTGTTGTAGTTGCGAAGCTACTTTTATTTTAAAATTAAATTATGTGGTATTGGATTGGTGCTAAGACCAGCATACTCACCAATATCTGTTCTGGCATTATAGGCAGCATCGGAGGCCTTGATTATAGAGCTCGTAAGTCACGCCCCTTCCGGTAGACCCCCATCGGACTTCTAGGCTCGGAAAATATGAATGGGAGTCAATGGAGAGAAAATTATTATTTTCTGGTCCCAGTCATTAAATGCCTTGGATTACACAAATGTTTTGTGTGGGTCTTTGACAGTTTATTGTATGATTCTTCAGTTAAAGGCTGTAGAAACAACGTTATGACAAAGACTACATGTCGCCTATGTGACGTCACGTCATCACACTTTCCCTCCACTTTTCAACTCACAGTGCTGCTGCTGCGTCTTCTGCTACGATCTACGGAGCCATCAGATCAAGATGCCGGTGTGTTTCATACCCGAATGTCACCATTGCTGATTTTCTTTCGAGGCGGTGAAGTGTACCAGAGACACAGCCATGTTCCGAGTGCGAGTGGTGACATATATCATGCGCGTCGAGAGCAGCGAAGAGCTGTAGTCCACAAAGCGCTCTCACACAAAACCGAACAGTATCAAACTTCTTCCCGCTAAATTGTAGCCTTCTTTGCACGAACAAATACATTAAAAATTCACAAACAACAATGTGAAATTTGTGGCACAATTCAAACGGGACCAGAAAATATTTTTCATCTAGCCATTGGAATACATTATGAGAAATCGATTTTTAAGGTCCCATATACCGGAAACGGAAACACACAACTTACGAGCTCTATAGGTATTGGAACAACTCTTTGTTTTTTTATGAGCAGACAAATGCAAACACTAAGGAGCTGAAATCATTTCAAGCATCTTTATTCAAAGCTCGTTTTAAGTGATATTTCTTCAGTTGTGGTCTTCACCAGTCTTGAAAGCAAAATCTTGAGTCGTCTTTTTCTGAGACTGAGACAAGACGGAGTAAGAATACGATCCAAGACGAAACCGAGACCTTTAAAAAGCAATCTAGAGACCAGTTCCACAACACTGATGAGGGTTATCACATCAATTACATCTCTATGGGAAGTGGAATTTGGGACATGATTTTATCGTCTGCACACCGCGCCAAGGTATAATTTTTCTTGACGAGTCAGGAGTCGATACTGTTACCAGCTCCACTGCTGACATGTAAAAAAGTCAGATGCTCCACCAACACATCTCGCCTGCATGGTCAGATAGGAATCCATAATGATTCTGAAGTGTTTACTTCTCTCACATAATTTATGAAGGTTTTCATGATTCGATCGAAGGCCTCAGAGGCATCTAAGAAACGCACGGACACGGTGGAGGTGCAACTGCAATAACTGACCAAGATTTCTTACAAACCACACTCTCATTTCCCAAAATTATTTGTACAGATAATTAGTTTCAACCAATCCACCAGAATTCAAACACCTTATCCAGGCGTATAATTATCACTACTTCTAATCTGACCTGTTTTGTCTTTTGAGACAGGAACTGGCAACGCTGAGATGACAGAGTCAGAGACACAGATTGGATATTCTATATTTGATTAGTAATGAATCATCATTTTCAGGTCATGATCTTCCTCCAGAATGGACACCCAGAGTCGTTTTGGAACGGAACTCTTCATTTGTGTTTGTGAACATTTGTTAAATGTGCAGCACATAATCAGCACACAGCACCACATTCAGTCTGAGTGGATTCCTGCATACTGGAATCAGAGGCTTTGCTTTTTACAGCTGTCCCAGCCTGCTGTCAGACTGGAGCAGGTAGCTTGCACTCCATTAAACAAACACTGTGGCCCCTCACTTTTATTTGACATTTTATTTGGCTGTGACAAACGAGCAGCAGTTGGATTATAACATAATTTGTCTCCTCTTTATTACCGGCACAAAGGACACCATTCATTAATTATTCTGCCGTTGCCGCTCAACACTAACTGGAAAGGTCCCTCTTTGGACAGATGGCGAGGACAATGTTATTTATATCAATCAGTCCAAAATGTTCAGCGAGGATTACTATTCCTTGGACCGCTTTGATTTATGTCTCTGCACCTCACCCCGTACCCAACCTCACCGGCTCCTGCAGGGACACTTTAATCGAATGGGAATTGAAAACAAACTCGCAAGGCAGACAATGTGTTTCGGCATGTTTATTTATACATCTCACTTCTCTTTTTTTCACGCCGCTGAACAAAAGTTGTTTTGCTGTTGTTTCTTTTCAGAGAGCGGAGTTTAACTTGCAGGACTGTGTCACGGACGAGATCATGTGCCACAAGACTGCAATTACCAACCTTAAGTGTTCGTCAGTGTCTACCTGTGTGAGGACAAAGACAGTTTGCAGGTAAGGATCTGCTTTTCAAGGGAACTTTCACTTGGTAGGGCTTATTTTAAAGCAGCTGTGTGCAGCTTTCCACATTAAAATGCCAAAACATAGATACTCCAACCTCGTCACATATCAGTGTTTGGTCGTGGACTTTCCACGTTGAGATATGACGTGCAAGGTACCATGGGTGCGTTGGTTGATGACGTTCTGGGACACCGTGTCAACGTCAGCCTGCTGTACACGCACTATATCGGTACAACACTGTGGATTGATGTTTTTTCCTTCAACAATAAACACGTGGAAACACCCGCCATGGTTGGGTTTAGGAACAAAAGACCAGGGTTTGGGTTCACAGTCTTACAGGAAGTGAACACCAACCTTCAGGGTGAAAGCTAGTGGTTGTTGGACCCATCCACCACCACTCCCACCCACCCTACTCGGACTTCCACTGCCTTAACTTTAGTCTCGCCACGTCTCCCCCTGATGCCACAGATTGCCGTTAGTATTTAATGGCGCCTGTATCATGCTAACGTGAAAGGACGGCTTTTTTAGTCCGTATCTGATGCAGGACATCGCTGACCAAGCACCGGATTTCAACGACTTCGGAGTGAGACCAAGTTGGGGTATGTATCGGCTCTGGCTCTGATCAGTGGGTGTTGTGTGATGGAAACACAACACCTGGATGAACTCTCTAATTTTAGCCCCTTAACCGCCGAGATGCAATGATGCGCAACCACAAAATATCCAAGCAGCACTCAAACATCAAATTTGTCTGCACCAATTTTGAAAGAGACTGAATAAGAAAGAGATATATAAATATAAGTGACAACATTTTTCACTGCTGTCCCTCCGCATTTCCCGTGATGCTGCGGAGCCGGCCGCATATCATGGTGTCATGAATGGACGACTTTTTTTGTTGGTGTCTGAAGCTGACCAAGCGCTGGTTTTCGAAGACTTTGGAGTGAGACCGGGTTGAAAATGCCGGTGAAAGGACTGGTATCTATTCACCATTATTAGGGTAGACTGCCAGGGCTGGCCCAAGCCTTTCTGGGGCCCTGAGCAACATGGGACCCCCCCCACCCCCCCCAAACATTTGCCAAATATGGATAACAACACTTAACTAGTAGTAGTAGTAAGTAAAGTAAAAGTTGAACCATAACTCTTCTGTACATGAATGTGCAGTTGCAGCCACAAAGAATTTCCTCTCCGAAATAAAGGTCATTCGGTTGCTAACCGGCTGCCAGTCAAATCCCAGCCAAGGACCAACCAAGATCCCAACAGGGGATCCATTATGGATCTGCCTAGGCCCCATTACTCTAACATAAATCAGTAACCTTGAACTCTACCTGTTCTTTACAGGAATTTGGAACGATGAACTGAAAAATGTGGTGCCATAAAACATCTGTACAATACAGGTGCAGCCACATAAAAGTTTCCCACCTAGGTCGAAGGTCTTCTTGCTGCCAGCCGGCCATGGGTCAGCTCCCAGCCCTTGGTTTTCTGACAAAGCGGGTTTAACCTCCACTGTAAACATGCACAACTTCATTCTCTGTGAAAGGACCAACAGATCTGTTTCGGCCCTTTCACAGAGAAACAGAAAATTCTAGGTGGCTGCATCTGTTAATATCTGCAGTAAGTGAGTGATTACAGATGGTTAAATGCCTGATTTCCGTTGGTTTCGCACTCAGGCCACCGTGTTGAACACGTCTTGCATTTGTGACTGTAAATACCCCTGGTACTACTACCTGCAGCAGGCAGGTTAACCTCAGACTCAGTGCTGCAGTTTGTAGCAGTTGGAATAATGAATGTAAAGCAGCATAACATGCTCGTTGAGTACAAACAGAGACAGGCAGGTCTGCCCCTGACACCGCCTCTAACAACTCATCATTACCTTTCTTCTCTGCATGCAAACCAGTCCCAGAGCAACACTTGGTAGCTGGGCGCCGCGATTTACGCGTCTGTGTGGAAAGAGAAAAAAAAATATTTTGTAATGAATACCATTTACGATGTAATTAGTTTTATGCAAACTAGTGAAGATGAAAGCAAAAATCTTTATAAATTATGAATCATGTTATAACTTATCAGGGGTGCTTATCATCGAGTTAACGCACCTCCCCGTTAATTAAAAATGTTCACACAGAGTCAAAGGAGGGAGATAGTTCGCCGGCAGACTCATCAGGTAGCTCTGTCTCAGAGAAAACCAATTCTGAAGGAAGCCTTTGTTCTCGCTGCTCACTCTTCAAATCTCAGATCAGGGCCAGCGCTCGGGTGAGAGAGGTAAACAACAATAAGGATGCAAGACAGGGAGACAGAGGAAGGGAAACAAATACTGACAGGTGTAAGAACATCACTGAGCACTGGCAGGAGTACAGCTACAGACAGTGGACAGAAACCATGCTGACAGAAGACATGAGCTCTAGGTAAAAAGCACTCTGATTCCCCCTCTTTTCCCTTCCTGAATCTACATTCTTCCAAACGTTTGCCCATTGACTAGAAAAATCTCCCCGGGCCCCTGATGGTCCCTGGCTCGGCGCGAGGATGCCCAGGCGCTACAGCAACGCTCATAAAAACTCAATTCATCAAGACGAGCGTAATTTGCTCCGAACGGAAAGCGCCACAAAAGGGGGCGAGCTTGTCAGCGAGACAGGTGGCTGGAGATCTCGCTCTGATACTGAGCGATATGAATAATAGATTCTGCTAAATGTACGCCAGGACCCGGGCTGTAAACACAGCTGCCTCCTTTCCCTTCCAAAAGAACAGCTTGGCTGGATGAGAAGCCCGAGCGCTCTGCCTCCACCTGAGGACTGGGGGGTGGGGGGTGGGGAGGGGGGGGGGAGGAAGGGGGGGCGATTAACTAATCAAATGCACGGGCTAAATAGGAGGCAAGGAGAGGAAGAGGAGACAGACAAAGGGAGGGGGGAGAGGTGCAAGTCAGAAGGTTTACCCTCACTGGTTCTGCTAAAGCACCGAGCTGCACAAAGGATGTTGATTAGTGGGAAATTGACTCAATCTAAACATTTAAAGAATCAGCTTTTGGAGGTGCACAATCCCTTAACTTCAACAGACTTTTATATCATGTGTAAGGGCTATTTTTTCTTTGTGTAGAATTACAAAACCCTTTATGTTTTGATAAATGAGGTAATCAAGTCAATTTCGTTTCTAGCGCCAAAAAACACAAATTGGTCTCAGAGGGCCTGATAGTCCGTACAAGTCTTGACACCCTTTATCCTTAGACATTTAATTAAGATAAGGGGAAAATACTTGAACGGAAAAAAGGGAGAAACCCAAGAAAGAAAGGTAGGGAGGAAGGATCCGTCTTGCAGGTGTCATATAAGGCATTTTTGGACCGCTGGTCGTGTCCACACCGCAAGAGCTAGGAACTATCGTGACTCTTAGAACGCCTTTTTAAGGGACTTTTTTGGCTCTTATTTCAGCGTACGCACTCTCCCAGCAGAGGAGGTGCCATGGTTGATGAAGGTGTATGGTGTTTGGTCAAACACAGCAAATGCCTTTTAAAGCCTTTTAAACCCCTCCCCTTTTTGTTGTGTCCACACTGCAAGAGCGAGGAACCATCATACTTCTTAGAACGCTGCTTTAAGGGAGTTTTTGGCCTCTTATTTCAGAGTAGGTACTCTCTCAGCAGCAGAGAAACCAGCCGTTTTAAAAAAAACCTCAGCTGTCGAATAACCCACCCTTTTTTGTGTCCTCACTGCAAGAACTGGGAATAAATAGTTTTAGGAAATCATTTTAAGGGACTTTTTTAGCTCTTATTTCAGAGAACGTACTCCAGACACAACCAATGCAGCATCTGCAACCAAAAACCCATAGCCATGTCAAAACCCCTTTTCTTGTTGTGTCCACACTGCAAGAACTAGTTACCATCATGGTTCTTAGAGTGCTGTTTTAAGGGCCTTTTTGGTCTCTTATTTCAGAGTAGGCACTCTCTCAGCAGCACAGGAACCAACCATTTTTAAAAACCCCTTAGCTGTCGAATAACCCACCCTTTTTTATGTCCACACTGTGAGAACTGGGAGTAATTTGATTTAGGAAATCATTTTAAGGGACTTTTTTAGCTCTTTTTTCAGAGAATGTACTCCAGACACAACCAATGCAGCATCTGCAACTAAAAACCCATAGCCATGTCAAAACCCCTTTTCTTGTTGTGTCTACGCTGCAAGAACTAGTTACCATCATAGTTGTTAGAGTGCTGTTTTAAGGGCCTTTTTGGCTCTTATTTCAGAGTAGGTACTCTCCCAGCAGAGGAGGAACCATGGCTGATGAAGGTGTATGGTGATTGGTCAAACACAGTGAATGCAGCATCAGCAACAACCATTTCTAAAAACCCCTTAGCCTTTTAAACCCCTCACCTTTTGTTGTGTCCACACTGCAAGAGCGAGGAACCATCATACTTCTTAGAACGCTGCTTTAAGGGAGTTTTGGCCTCTTATTTCAGAGTAGGTACTCTCTCAGCAGCAGAGAAACCAGCCGTTTTTCAAAACCCCTTAGCTGTCGAATAACCCACCCTTTTTTGTGTCCACACTGCGAGAACTGGGAATAAATAGTTTTAGGGAATCATTTTAAGGGACTTTTTTAGCTCTTATTTCAGAGAAGGTACTTCAGACTCAACCAATGTAGCATCTGCAACTAAAAACCCATAACCATGTCAAAACCCCTTTTTTGTGGTGTCCACACTGCAAGAACTAGGAACCATCATAGTTCTTAGAGTGCTGTTTAAGGGACTTTCTGGCCAACAGAATTTTGGGTACTATTATTACACTTGCAGTGTCACATAAGGCGTCACCACCAGAAATACTTGTTGTTTTCATGTATCCTTCATTCACAGTGATGAACTGTGGTGCTTCTGTGAAACAACATGACCCTCACCCATTTAAAATGTCTTTTTGAGTTCTTCTGCGTAATAAGTGACGTATTACTTTACACAGAGGTTAGTATTGCAAAGTAACTTATTACCTTGAAATGAAGGTAACTAGTAATATGTAACAGATTACATTTTGAGAGTATCTTGCTTGTGTTTATGTCGATTGGTCAAACACAGCCAATGCAACATCAGCAGCCACCATTTAAAAAAAAAAAAAAAACCTTAGTCATGTTAAAACCCCTTTTTTTGGTTGTGTCTGCACCGCAAGAACTAGGAGTCATCGTAGTTCTTAGAATGCTGTTTTAAGGGGCTTTTTTAGTTCTTATTTTGGAGTAGGTAATCTCCCTGCACAAGAGGAACCGTGAGTTATGTTAATGTCTGGTGAGTGGTTGAACACAGCTAATGCAGCATTGGCAACTGCCATTTATAAAAACCCCTTAGCCGTCTAAATAACTGTCAACACGAACAGAAACAACAGTTTGTAATGGGGAAAACAATGGAAGAAGACAAATGGACCGACGGCAAAGTCCGGGCTTTACTGAGCAAATATGCAAAGGTGGGAATACAACATAATTTTGACTTGTCGAAGCTTAAACTTTCCTATTGGCAGTACAAAAGCAAACAGAAAAAAAGCCCTTGATGGTATGAAGTGCTCAGGGAGTACCTAGAACTCTTCGGTCTGAAAACGCCTACATACCGACTAGACGTTTGTAATAGTAGTAGAGTTACAACATGGACCAGAAAGACAGTAGTAAGCTGTCAAAGTACATCACATATAACATTAAGTTGTAATAGATATCGAGCTGCATATAGCCAGACTCAGCCAGGAGCTTTATCAGATCAGTGCAGGTGTGTGTGACGCACTCTGCTGCTGAATACCTGAGATGTAGTCGCCATGTCTACGAAGTTCTGTGTGAACGGCAGCAGTGTCTTTCCTCGGCCGTTGCAGGATTTTTGTACACAGTCTTCTACATGCCTTTTTTCTGGTTAAATGTCCGTGTTCTTCTTGGAGTATCCCCGGCCCTTGAGCTAAGTTATTAGATTGCAATTGCATCTCTTAGATCGCGTCATATAGAGGAACAGTGACACTTAGTCAACTGTGGATAAGTGGACCCAGGGACCGAGACATTAACATAACTTTAAGCTGAGTAAGATAAAGTAAATGGTAAAAGGTTTGATCTGACAGAGTTGATATAGTTGTTTCACCCAAATTACACAACACCAGACATTACAGCTGTCTCTACTTACCACCCCAGATGATTTCGGGGGTGGATATCTCTTGATCTTGTACATAAAACACACCTCTGGTCACCTAAACTGACCCTTTAAGGTGCATTTCGGAGGCCTCTGAGCTCCGAACTTGCAACATTGCAACATTTCCGTCCTCTTGTCCTTGTTTTTGTGTTTCTAAGTCAAACGCTGTGAATAATGCAGAGGCTATGAATGGTGTTTGTTTTGGCAGAGACTTTGCAAGCTGCAGCTCTGCAGGATGAAGTCACACATTGCGAGGAACATCGTAGCGGTTTACTCACGGATGTGTTTACTCATGAATTATCACGTGCATCTCGCCCGTTGACTCACAATGGACTACACTTCCTTGCTGATGTAATTTTTCCGCGCCAACCACCACCACCACCCACTCTCTGACACTTCATCGGCGGCTGCTCCTCTGCACATTTGATGACTCCCCAGATGAAATTTAGGAGGATTTTGCCCAGCCGAAGGTAATTAATTCTTCAATTAAAATGTTGTTAAACATTTTTAATGAGTAATTGGCACTGGGGAATCGGATACAAAACTATGTTTAACCAGAGACAGACAGACAACACGGATGTTTCAAAGTTGGTTTCTGCAAATCTGTTCATTGACCCACTTTTTTTTTCTCCCCGCGTATTGCACGGCGCAGAAATATAAATAAAAAATCAAATGTGAAGCGTCTCCTGGCACAGAGGATGTGTCCTTCATCTCAGGTGACTACTGCTTCATTTGGTTGCCTCCTTTTTTTTTTTTCCTGCACGCTCCCTAATTAGGGCACGAGACGGCACACAACAACCTGAGATACAGAGCTGCAGTGAAATATGACATCACAGAGCAGGAACACCATCCACTTAACCTGATTTCACTTCAATGTGAACAAAGACAAGGACAGAGAGATGGAGCAGAGCATGTTTCATTAATCACCAGCAAAATGACAGACAAATAAGAACATGCTTCCACTTGAACGCATGCTGGAAAGCAAAGTATACCTTCCCTAAACAGCGCATGAATGGAAAAAGCTCAGCCTGGTTTTATATTGAGACGTGTCAAAGTTTAAAGTATGGTTGATATTAAAGGAACCATTGAAAACTAACTTAACTTGGACATTTCTGTGACTGGGAGCCTCGTAAATTCATCGAAAATACAAACCTGCTGGATTATAGACAATCTTTCTCGCAACTTGTGCAGGCTTTGAGTTGCCACATCATACATCTACAAGTTGCATACTTGACCAATGATTGGCTTCCAAACTAGTAGAGAATTAATGCTTGTAGGTACAAATCACTGAGCACAGAGAAACTTTCCCCCTTCGGATACATGTGAAGACCAAGCAGCAACCTCTGAGGCTAAAAAATGAAGCCAATGTAGAAGTGCCAGAAACTGCAGTTCCTCTAATGGCCACTAGAGGCTGGCTCCAAGAGCGAGTCAATCCCATAGACTGTAAAGATAATGGAAGTAGCTACTTTGATGTCACCCATTGGTTTGTGGACTCCCCTTCTAAAGCCTTGGCATTGTAGCTGTAGCCATCTTGCTTTTTTTGGAGTCGGAAATGACAGCCTGTCGCTCAAAGCGGCCCACCCTTAATTATACGTAACTTTAGACTTTATAAAAATGTAAACAGGTGACTTGTTGAAATTAGCTATAGAGACCAAAACTGTTTGTGTACCAGGCTGTAAACATGTTTATTTCTGCTGTAAAGTTGGGTATTTTAACATGGAGGTCTATGGGGATCGACTCGTTTCTTGAGCCAGCCTCAAGTGGCCATTAGAGGAACTGCAGTTTTTGGCACTTCCACATTGGCTTCATTTTTCAGAGCTTCAGAGGTTGCTGCTTGGTCAGTCCCCATAGACTTACCTTGCCTCAAAATGTCAGGCAAAAGGGGGTCTGGGTGGGGGGGAGTGATTTTTACCTCCGCCCAAGGAGGTTATGTTTTCGCCGGCGTTGGTCTGTTTGTTTGTCTGCAAAATAACTCAAAAAGTTATCAACGGATTTTGATTAGGAAAGGTGGATAATGGGACAAGGAACAGATGATAAAATGTTGGTGGTGATCGGTACAAGGAACAGATGATAAAATGTTGGTGGTGATCGGTTGAAGCAAAATGGATAAAACAATAAATAAATTCTATCGTCTGACAGCCTCAGCAGCAATTCCAATTTCTAATGAGACGGTGAAAATAGTGCCATCTGGTGGCCGGAAAGCACGTCTTGTTCTACTTGCTGAATATTGTTGTAATTCTAAAGTTGGAATTAATGTTCTGTGTTGGAAAAAATGAAATAAATACACCACAGTGTCTCCATGGTGAAGGCATATATAACCTAATAATGATAGTGATGCAAAATCTGATGCAGAGGGGGAGGGAATATCACCTACTTGGCGGAGGTCTGCACTCCCTGAGTGCTTTTCTAGTTATATAATTCTCCACTTTAGAATGAAAACACAGACAGTACTTACTGACTCTCGTGCTGACAAGAAGTCCAGTGTAGTTTTTTAATCCACAAAACTTGTTCGGGGTATCGGAGGATAACCGCTAGCCGGACTTTTCCATACATGGCAACTCGCACGAGACTCCACAACTAGCACCACCACTAGCCATTAGCTAGTCTCGCATGAGTTGCCATGTAAACACAGCAAAAAAAAAAAAAAAAAAAAAAAAATTGACCACGGTGAGAAATGATGCTGTAAAAGTGGAGTAAATTCCGTCTTCTCAAGTCAGTTTTGCATGCCGCAACTTCAGAGCACTTGGATTACGACGGACGAGCCGTTCTGACGTTTTTGAAATGCATTAGCGGAGTTTTATTACATTTTCAAAATGTGGGTTTCGTGCACTTCAAGTGTATGAAAAAAATCCGGCTAGCTGTTATCGTCCGATACCCCGAAGGAGTTTTGTGGATTAAAAAACTACACTGGACTTCTTGTCGGCATGAGGGTCAGTAAGTACTGTCTGTGTTTCCATTCTAAAGCGGCCATTTCCTTTAAAGTTAAGCATAATTAAGGTGCGGCCGCTTGAGTGACAGGTGGATGTTGTTGCTACCACGGCAACACCGTTGGTAAGGCAACATAAACCATGACCTACCCTCAGGTTCACACAATGTGGGCGTAGCAGTAGATGTGCTTTCAGTTTATGACAGTTAAATGAAATGTTTCGCATTTCAGCATTTGATTTTACTAAAAACTATATAAGGAGTTGGATATTTAGTTTTTCCAGTAATTTGATTTTGTGTTCATGGTTTGAAGCCTGTTTTCCACTGGTGAACAGTACGTCATACCTGTAAATGCACCAAATATGGCCACTCTGGGTGTTAAAAATCCAAGATGGCGATGGCTAAAATGCAAAACCTTTACACAAAGGGCACAACTTTACTCAAGCAATATTGCTGCTCTATGGCTTCTTAGCACCTGTAGCAGCACCGAACTCACTGCTCATGAGCAGTTGGTGAATGAGGAAGACAACCTGCGCCATCTTTCAATCAGAAATGACCTTTTTTCTTGGTTAAAACTAAATCTTTTTTGTTCCCTTGCACCTGCCTGATGTCAGTATGTTTCCCCCAAGTCATACATCAAATAGCGAAATACAGCATCTTCTCACAATCAAACCAAAATGTAAATATCTGAACATACAGTGCAACATAATTAGGCACATTCTGCCAACTCACATTGACACATCCTCTTTCAGCAACTTTTCCGGACTCCGCAGTCCCCCTCTTCAGCCTGGTGCTGTCTGCCTCACTCCATCCTCTGTAAATCAGCCCCAACACCTGCCTGTCTGACGGAGTCCTCCTCCTCTGCAGCAGGAGGAAGTGGGAGAGCATTTTGTTGCGTATTCACGAGCCGCAACGTTAGCTAATCATGAAGCTAGTTCAGGGAGCCTCAGTTCATTACAGCTCTGCACTCTGTAGGTTCCTGGCATTGTTCTCTCAATTAGAGACTTGTAAATGTGTTGCTTGCTTAATCACCCAAAAACTGGCCCCTAGGACTTCCCCTTAATGCAACCCCATTAAGAGGGGCCATCAAAACAAAAGATCTGCCTCTAATGGCAATAATCCCTCACTTCTGTCACGTCGAAGCCAAACTTGTATCTTAAATGAGCGATGATGGATGAGAGCAGGCCTCTGTGTCAAAGAGCTTTATTACTGGTGATGGATGCGCCGGGCACGCCGCACACCAAACCTCGACCGGGGCCCTTCGCCGTCGGAGCCGTCCCATCCCGAGTGTGTGTCTCACTTAACCCGGCGTCTCTGGAAGTCAGCTGGCCGCTCGTGGCGCTGAGGGGAAACGGAGGGAGAAATAAGGGCTTATCCAAACAAGCTCATTAGCACAATTAGCGCTCGTTTCCTGCCGATGGACCCCTGGAGCGCTCCTAAAGTTTGACTACACACTGTGGTGACTTGGACTTGGATTGTCGCAGCGCCAGGGAGGAGTGACAAGTGTCTGTGTGTGAGCCGTAAATCTTAAAGCAGGTGGTGCAACATGGAGCGTCTGCAGAACATTTTGTCCTGATAGCTGTGTGTGAGAGGGAGTTTGGGTGAAAATCTTTATAGGTATTTTTCTTTGCTTTGTCCTTGAGGTCTGTGTTTCAAGATGGGCAGGCTTTGCCTAATAGAACAATATCTCATCAGACTTAATCAGAGGTGATTCAGCTGAATCTGTCAATCAGTATGTAAAGAGGAACTCCTGTAGTTTTCAACCTAGACCTTTTTTATCACGTTCTTTGTGTCTAAGTGACTCCTGGGAACGTCTGCTTTGACATTGGTTGAGTATTGAGAGAGAGCTGCGTTAGAACAGGCTGCAATATGCTTGTTTTTGCCACTGACAGGCTCAGATTGTTCTTAAAAGTGCCTGGCAACGTTACAAAAACGACCCTATAGAGTGGTGATACATAGGTCGACCCATAGTCTGCGGTTGACCCACAGGTTGACCCACAGGTTGACCCACAGGTTGACCCACAGGTTGGACAGTTCAAGTAAGTTTGTTAGAAAGTATCGAAGGTTTCAGGGGGCGGGTCATGAAGTGACAGCGCAACGTTCGGAGTATGTTATTAATAACTTTTAAGATTCGCAACAAGACGAAACCGTTTTAGAACATTGCAGAGAAAAGTTGCAGTGGTGTGAGTTCGACTCAAGCTGGCTGATGGTGTCACCTGTTTCGTGTAGATGACCTGGCATAGACTCATCATCCTGACGTGACTTCAGCTCAACGATGTGGCCAAATGTCGAGGGCTGTAGTCTCCTGGTCGACTAGTCGGTTATTTGGTCGCTATGCTCTCGTCTGACCAAATTCTCATTGGTCGAATAATCGCTGTGTTACTTTCATAAGGAGAAAAGTGCTACATCAACAGCTTTCCAGGATTAATCCATTATTTCCTGCGGCGGGGGGACAGGCTAAGTTACCTGTGAAAATGACAAAGTTGGACTCGCCCACCCTCACGCTCAGCGTCGCGGTGACGCAGACCTCCTGTCTGTTTCTGTAAGCTGAAACCATTTCCCTCAGTGGAAACGAAGCTTATGTTTACTTGTATTTCACAGATAAGAGACAATAAATTATGAAGACAATAAAGCCTCCACTAAAATAGCATTTTAAGTCTTGTGTGTGATTTATCCTGGCTTCATATGAGCAGAGGAAATCTCCGCTCGTTGCTTGGCTAATTTGTACAATGTAAAATGCCATAGGCTGGCGCTAATAACATTAGCATGTTGTATTTGCTTGGAAAACGTGTGAACCTTGTGAGTTGTAATGGAGCCAAATTGAGTGCCGTTGTTAAATATTGCTGTTGTCCCTGGTTTTATATGAGAAGAGGAAAAGATCGCTAGCTGCTAGGCTAGTTTATACAATGTAAAATGCCATAAACTTGTGCTAATAACGTTAGCATGTTGTATTTGTTTGGAAAACATGTTTAGTATAAGACAGTTGTTTTGTCAGTGAACCTTGTGAGTTGTAATGGAGCCNTTGTGTTTGAAACGGTCTCTATTAAGCCATGTTTAATGTGTGTTTAATGTGTGTTTAATGTGTGTTTTGAGTCAACTAAACTTTACAGCACTTCACACAGTCCTCCACCGCCGACTAGTGTTTTGGAGGTGTAACTGCAGAGTGACACAGACACACCACCGCACAAGTAAAAATAACGTGCAGATTTATTTATTTTTCCCACGACTAATCGATTAGTTGAAGATTATGTACGACTCTTGTCGACCAAGATTTTCCTTGGTTGACTGCAGCCTTATGTGATGAGAAGCAGTTATTCTTGGAGCTGGTTGTCTGAATAACGGGGAAACAGCAGCTTAAGTGACGGGAAACACCTTTGAATGTGTATTGGGAAACTTAAGGTGTGTCAGCTGATACTACTTGTTTGTCAGACGCTATAACTTGTCATGATGAACTAATTCTTTGGCTTCTCGCGAGTAAACAAACTCAGTTGTCTAATCCTGTGTTTTGAGTCTCTTTATTGTAGAACACCTGCAACTCAGCTGGTCAAGTTGCCAGCGGCTGTTTTGTAGAACATAAAGCTCATCACTTGTTTCAGCTGCTACTGCTCGCTGTATGCTTATGCCCTAAGGCCTGTCAGTGGCAAAATCAAGCACTTCTAGAGGAGGTAAATTGAAGGGGAGTGGTTATGCTGCGGCCTGTTTTGCTGCTGCCAGCTGCAGCCCTGTCTCTTAATGCTGGACCAATTTCAGAAGTTGTTCCCACGAGTCACTTTGACACAAAAATGTGTGGAAATAGGGTTCAGGTGGAAAAATCCTAGTCCTGAAAAGGGAAATTTTCACTCTGTTAGTTAATTTTTGGCATTTATGTGCATCTCTTTGTTGTCTTGCACTTTTCTATAATATTCCCACTATTATTTTTTGCTTTTACACCATGCAGTATCATTTTTAGTGCACACTTGATCCCTCGCTGTTCTTTTCCAGCCTCAACATCTTTTTTCTTCCAAAACAATATGAAGAAATTTTGTCTTTTGTCCAACCGTGGCGCACGTTACTGTGAAATCACAAAACACATAAGCTTCATATGCCGCATTTATTTATAAACTGCACTTCACATACTTCCGCAGCCTGATTTTCTGCTCTGTTATCTGAGCTTATGTGTGACTTTCCTTCTGTCTGATACCTCTCTGTGTTCTCCGTGACCTTTGACCTTTGGATTCTCACTATTGTGTCTAACCCTGTCCGTCCAGGAACTGTAGCTTCCTCTGTGGTTGCACATGGTGTTCCTAGAGTCTCAATATGAGAGCACACTCTGAGGGAACACAATCTACAATGTAAATGTTGTCCATGTGAGCATTTCTAAATAAAGCCGCCGCTTTCCCCGCACGCCGCACGCCGAGCGGCTGCAGCCATTAAGGTGCAGCGCAAAGACACATAAACCCTCCAACGTCGTATCTTCTTAATTATATATGGAAGCCATTATATTCCCCAGACGGCACGGTATATTTAAAGAAACCAGAGTCCTTCAAACACTTCTCCTCTCAGGGATCTCATACTTAACAGGAGATCTGCTC
Organism: Epinephelus moara; assembly: GCF_006386435.1. Classification (NCBI taxonomy): domain Eukaryota; kingdom Metazoa; phylum Chordata; class Actinopteri; order Perciformes; family Serranidae; genus Epinephelus; species Epinephelus moara. The sequence goes on from NC_065520.1 coordinate 18,032,474, forward strand.
TTAAGGGAGCCTCCTTTGGGTACTCAGGCTGGAAAGAGCCAATCACAAGCGCAGTGCCGCCCCAACACTCAGGCTCATTACATATATTTGAAGAGCAACGTTTGCAGATGAACGTCTCAGCAGAGAAAGGGTTCCTTGTTCAACATTGAAGGCAGCAGAAGATAAATTTATATTTGCAATGCAAACAGCGTGATAGTAGGATCAGTTTGAGGTGTTCGTCACCTCTCTGCTGTTTGTGCTAAAGCTGCTGCTAGCAAATGAAACAATTAAAGATCATATTATTAAAGCACAAAAGTCCACTCCAGTAATCAGCTCAGCTGTGATTTAAAAGAGAAATCACTGGTTTAACTTTAAGAAAAAGAATTAATTAATAAATAAATAAATAAATAAAAATAAGGTAGCATACATGCATCGTTTTAAGATGTTTGCATTATTATGGTTTTATTTAATTAATTTTTTTTTTTATTATTTTTGATTTACTAATTATTATGTAACTCCTATGAGTCTTGTATAATCTTACAAACAGAATTGTTTTAATACAACTAGCATGATTTTTATCTATATATCTTAATCCAGAAGTTGTGGTGATATTTATTTTATTCAAGCCATTTTAACTTATTTATTTTAATTGCAAATTAGTACCTTGTTTATTTATTTAAAATATCAGTAAGTCATTTCACTCAGAGATATTAAATTCTCAAATTATTTTATTCAAGCTATTCTAACTTATTTATTTTAATTCCATCTTACTCAAACGTGTCCATTCAAATTGTGACCTTACGTAAGTTGAGTATAAGAAAGTCGTTTCACTTATGTAAATCCTATACGTCTTTCATCGTCTCTTATAATCTCACAAAGCCAGTTGGTTTTGTGCGACCAACATGGTTTGCTTTGACCTCCAAAAGCTTAATAAAGTTGTGTTAATGGTTAGTGGTTGAATTAATTTATTAGATTTATTTAACTTATTTATTATAATTCCAGTCTACTCAAATATGTCCAGGCAAATTATTACCTTTTTTCTTGTTTGTTTGAGCAGTAGTTAGTAATTTAAAATTGTTCAAACCCAATTGTTCACTTACAACTAACATGATTTGCTTTGACCTGAGTAAACTTAATTAAGTTGCGCAAACTCAAATTAATCAGAGTTGTAGTGATATTTAGTGTTTTTGTTTTTTTCATTCAAGCTATTCTAACTGATTTACTTTAATCACATTCTTCTCAAAATGTCCATGCAAATTTTTACCTTATTTTTGTTGAGTATGAGAAAGTTAATTCACTTAAGTAAATCCTATTAGTCTTTTATAGTCTCATATGATCTCACAAACCCCATTCTTTTAGCACAACTGACATGATTTGCTTTGACTTCAAAAAGCTTAACTAAGGTGAACCAACTTAATTTTTACTATTTAGTATTACTAAGTCATTTCACTTAAGTAAATCCTTTGAGTGTTTTGTAGTCTCTTATAATCTTACAGACCCAGTTGGTTTAGTACAACAACCATGATTCGCTTGACCTTGAAAAGCATAATTGAGTTGAAACAACTTAGATTATTTTATTCGATTTATTCTAACTTATTTATTAAAATTCTGTTTTACTCAAAATGTCCATGCAACATGTAACCTTATTTTTATTTATTTAGTATTATTAAGTCATTTCACTTAAGTAAATCTTATGATTTTTTTTAAATCTTACACACCCAACTGGTTTAGTACAACCAATGTGATTTGATTTGACCTTGAAAAGCTTAATTGAGTTGAAACAACTTAAATTATTCCAATGGTTGTGTTAATATTAGTGGTCAAATTATTTTATTCAATTTATTCTAACTTATTTATTATAATTCCGTTTTACTCAAAAATGCCTATGCAAAATGTTACCATATTTTTATTTATTTATTTAAAGTATTAAGTCATTTCACTTAAGTAAATCCTATGAATCTTTTATAATCTTACACACCCAACTGGTTTAGTACAACCAATGTGATTTGCTTTGACCTCGCAAAGCTTAATTAAGTTAAACCAACTTAAATTAATCCAAAAGTTGTGGTGATCGTTAGTGGTCAGATCATTTTATTCAAGCAATTCTAACTTAGTTGTTTTAATTCCATTTTACTCAAAATGTCCATGCAAATTTTGACCTTATTTTTGTTGAGTATGAGAAAATTAATTCACTTAAGTAAATCCTATTAGTCTTTTATAGTCACATATGATCTCACAAACCCAATTTGTGTTGTACAACCAACATGATTTGCTTTGACCTCAAAAAGCTTAATTAAGTTGAACCAACTTAAATTGATTCAAAAGTTGTGGTGATATTTAGTGGTCGTTCTTCTTTTAAAATTAAGCTATTCCAACTTTATTTGAATTCTGTCCTACTCAAAAATGTCCATACAGTTGTCATTTTATTTATTTATTTATTTAAAATATTAATGAGTCATTTCACTTCGGTAAATCCTATGATTATTTTATAACCTTACAAACTCGGTTGGTTTAATACACCAAACATGATTCACCTTGAAAAGCTTTAGTTGAACAAATTTATTCATCCAGAAGTTGTGGTGATGTTTAGTGGTCAGATTACTTTATTTGTATTTATTTTTTTGTTTTAATTCCATCCTACTCACAAATGTTCATGCAAATTGTTACCTTTTTTATTCATGTATTTATTTATATCTTTATTTTTAGTCATTTCACATAAGTAAATCCTATGTGTTTTATAATCTTGAAACTCAATGGGTTTCGTACAACCTCAAAAAGCTGAATTTAGTTGAACCAACTTAATATTAATCCAAAAGTAGTGATCAATTTATTTTATTATTTTTTATTCACAAATATTGATGCAAATTGTTACCTTACTTTTTTCAGTCAGAAGAAATAACACGTTTCAGTCCCAGTTTATTCCAAAGCACTTTTGTCCTAATAGTTTCTTGACAGTTTGAGTGCCGTCGTCTGTGCACAGAATAAACCATGCCCAGAGTGTGTGGTGAGAATCAGTCAATTATTGATCAAAGATACTAAAAACTGACTTCTGCAGGTTCATGCACCAGAAACTCACACTGTAGAGAAACTATTTTCCCTTTTCACCTCTGCAGTCAGTGGAGAGTTCATTCAAACACCAACTTTACAGGAAGACACACACCGGAGGAAAGGTACGAAAACACTGTGCTTCCAGCAGGAAGTGCCTCCACACCTCAGACTGTAATTAACGGCGTTGCAGAGTGGGGGCTTTCAGCCGCATTAGCAAGCGTTTCCAGTGACAGGTAATAAAGCAGATCGGTTAATTGCAAATGAATGCACACACCCCCGTTCCATTAGGCATAAATAATTTGGCCACTTGGGTATGTGCCTCCCAAATTACTTATTCTTTTTGTGTCTCAAATTACCTATTCTTTCTGATGTTGCCTTTAGTTGATTAGCGAGCTGTGCACGACTAGCCATTGGCTTTTTCCAGGTTTTTTAGCCTGTTTTCATTTTTCATAAGGTGAAGAAGTGTTCACGTCGGGCTGCTGCGGATTTGTTGTTGTGCTTTTGTTTGTGGGGCAAGCCACTTTCATTACAGGCATAATTTATGCAGTTATTCCCAACTTTAGCATTTTTTGGTGCGACTCTGTTCGGGCTCCTCTCCTCACACCTTGTATGGTTTTTGCTCGGGGATGTAGGATGAATATTAAATCACGTTGCAGTGGGCTTATTGCTTTGTTTTCATCTGCTGCACACATATAGCCAGTACATACAATTCTTCACATTCATGAAAGATTTATTTCCCTCGCATGTTTTTAATACACATAAACATATCCCAGACAAAGGGCTACTTGTGAGTGTCGGCTCCTTGCTGCTGATTGCGTGTGATCCTGGTGATCTCAGAGTTAAAGTTTACTCTGCTCTTGATCTCATTAGAAGTTGTTTTCCATCTGAGCGTGAACTAAAAGACCTGTAAATGTAGAGCAAGATGGGTTTCCTCATACATGCATATTATCATGTAAATCCCCTATGACATAATCAATTTTTAATTTCAAACAGCCCTATTTTTGAAATTCAGAGGAATTTTCCCAGCGTTTCTTTTCTTACATGTACAAAAATGACTCGAGATGTTTAATGAGTTTCATTTTCAAAACTCTCTCTCCCCTTTTCTGCAGGCACTTCTGTGCAGATTTCATGTTGTGTTAGAGCAATAGAAGATATGAGTTTTGTCCTTTTGATTTTTTTATCACTTGATTTCACAATGTGCAAATAGCTTACAGTAACCTGCAGGCATGGCGGGGGATTCTGAAGGCTGCGAGACGCTTGTCCAGGCTGCGTGTCAGCAATGTGCATGGTTGTTATTCAGAGGCGTTTGCATTAGCTGCCTCCTCTATACTTTTATGGACACATTTTTTTATTTTCCTTTCTGCACCTCGCAGCGGGAAGCCGGATCAGCCGATCCTGTTGTTTTGATACCCATTGTTTGATTGTTGAGATTTAGGACGGGCGCACGTCGACTTCTTTTGTCAACCTCTGCGAATGAAAGCTGCCCTCCTCTGCGTAGATTTACAGAGATGTTTACTTGTGTCTTCACAGAAATATGCTGCCTGAGGTTGAACTGAAGCAAGAAGCATCTTCTGTGACAATTAAAAAACTTATTTTTCATGCAGTCCACCGACTCACAACAGATTCATGTTTATCAGATTAAACAAATTCAATATCAAATATCAAAATATCAAATTACATGTTCAGGACATTGAGTAAGTGGACAGGAAGAGTCTTTCATTAAGTTGAAGGAGAAAAAAAAGCTTTGTTTGGGTTTGGTTTTTGTGTCATTCAAGGTCAAGTTGATCAAAGTGAGTTTTCCAAAATGCAGAATTAGTCTCAGGTCATTTGGGTTCATTGATGTCATACAGGGTGGAAATTAGAAATAGGAAGGATACTCATGTGAGCAACTTGCAACTTCAATTTGTCTTCATTGTCAGGATGGGGGGGTGACATGAGGCAAAGGGCCACGGGTCGGACTCAGGCAGAGGTCACACCTGAACTCTGTACTTTTAAAGATAGCGATCAAATGACGTTCGTGCTACTGAGCAGCAATTCACATTTAACAGTTAGCGCCGAATTTCAGAACCCGAGAGCGCACCTGGGTGAGAGTATAGACAACCAAGTCTCACTCTGAAGTCGTCGAAAACCAGCGTTAGGTTAGCGTCAGACACAGAGGAAATGAGGCGGGAAAACGACGAAGTTAAGGCAACAAAAGTCCAAGTAGGACGGGCAAGAGGGGTGGTGGATGGGTCTAATAACCACGGACTTTCACCCGGGAGGCCAGTGTTTGTGTCCTGTAAGATTATAAAGTCACTCTCTGTTGTTTTTTTTGTGTTTTTTTTTGTGTTTTTTTGTAAACGACAAAAACGTGAATTCGCAGTGTTGTACCAACGTGGTGCTTTTATTTTGAAAGAGACTGTATGCAAACTGTACATTTCCTGTGAAAACAGAAGTGTATGTTGAAAGCAGACAATGCATGTAACAGGCTGAAGCTGACACGCGTCCCTGTACTTGAACTTAATAATGCAGTAACTTTACAGGAACATACTGTAAAATCACAGTAATGTAATGGGCTTTAACTGTTTCACAGTAATCAACTGTAAAAATGACGCAGTAATTTTACAGAAGCTTACTTCTTAATCACAGTAATATACAGTATGGAGCTTAACTGTGAGATTACAGTGAAATACAGTAATTTAATGAGAGAATACAGCTAAATACAGTAACTTTACAGTAACATACTGTAAAATCACTGTTTCACAGTAATTAACTGTAAAAACGACACAGTAATTTACTCTGGACTCTGTGTGGTGCTGCAGAGATTCCCTGGTCGACAAATCGTGTTCAAGATGTACAGTAAGGCTTTTTGTTTGGCACGGCCCCAGCAAAAATGACATCATCTGTTTGTTGTTGTTTGTCGACAGCGTTTTTGCGCTATGCCCTGGTGACTGACTGACAGGCTGGAGGATGTAGGGACGAGGTTGGGAGGAGAGAGGAAGGGGGTTTATAAAATGCTCCAAATAATAATGTTGAAATTGAGATGTTTAAACTCGATTATTATGACTGAAATTATTGTTATTAGAATAAATACTGTGACTGAAAAATCTGTGAAATCTGACAATGTAAAGCTAAAATATAAGTTTCATTTTGTCATCTTTGAACGACTTGATTGGCTCTTCTTACCAAAGTCTGTCTGAAATCTGTCCAATCAGGTCAGTTTGTCTCCACTCAGCAGCGGAGCAGGTGTCCGTCATTTTCACAACTTTGTCTTCTCATTTATTTAGATTTTAACCTTCAACAACCTCCACGTGAAGCGGAGGAGATTTGAAAATCAGATTTTTTTTAAATGAAAAGTCATCAAAGTGAAGCCTTCTGTGCAGATTTAATTTAATTTCCCTCCTAAAAATGCGGCGAGACTTTCACCAGTCAAACTCCCAGAAGGAGGTGTGATGGTGACCAGACCCCCCTCCCGTCCTCTCCCTCACCCCCCCGCGGAGCGAGCCCGCATGTCGTCCCCAGGTTGCGACAGCCCTAATTAAAATGTCCTTCCTCATTATCATCGATTGCCCCGCGCATTTTGGAAAACAACTGCAGTGCTGAGCTCTGGCAGCGGCGGCGACGGCGGCCAAATATAGACATGTGACACTGGTCTTTAGCCCCGTCAGATGGTCCCGGTCCGACATGAGAGCGAGAAAAGTGGGGCAGCAGCCGAGTCTCCCCAGTGGACGCTGGACCACAGCTCACACACACACACACTGAGACACACTGAGACACACTCACACACAAGACCGCAGATGGCCGGTGCCCCATTCCAGGGTTCATCAGCCACACGAAGAAAAAAACACACACACAAGAAAAACAAACTTGCAGTCATTAATGGTATGATTTATTCATTAACAAGTGAGTGTTGTGAAGAAAGTTTCTCATTTATACAATCTGTGACCATCTTTCTGAGAGCTTCACTCGACTCCAATAAAACACCTTCAATTATTAATAATGTTGAAATGCTGCACTGAAATGAGAATATTTGGAAAACGACAGCTTCTTCTGCTCAGGTTTAATCCTCAGATTTATAGCAAGGACCAATTCCACTGGTTTGATGAGACTTTTGTACAATTAAAAGTCAGTAAGTCATCTGAAAGGTGTCGGAAAATGTACAGTGTGATAAAAAGGAGTCAATCAATCAGCCAGTGTCATTGTCATTGTACAGCTGCAGACAAGCAGGCACATTAAAAACTATACACATAAGTCGAAACAAAACAATAAGTATAAAAAACAGTATTAAAGCAGAGTACGATAAATTATTTAACGTATCTTCATAGAACGATTCGTATGATATCCTACGAAAAATGCACGTGCAACAGTTTGCGTAATATCCTACGAATTTGCACCCCATGAATGACGTTACATTCTGAATGTACAATTATGTAATTTACGTGAAGTTACTGTGATTAGGCTTCGGAAAAGAAACATGACTCAAAGTTCACTTAAAGTCACTTCACTTAAAGCTTGCGACTGCTTACGTTTGTACTGCCATCATCGCGTTCGTCACGTGAGTGCAGCCTTTCAAAATACGCGGGATATGTATACATTTGGCAGCATTACTTTTCTTAGGAAAACATATGAAAAGCTTGCGAAAGCAGCCTGAACTATTGGACATAGCCATGTCGGGCAGAAAGGTCATTAGCCGGCAAGAATTCATTGGTTGCTTGGTCGCAGAAAAAAACAAACAAATGTGAAACTCTATCAGGAGCTGCGCCTCGTCAAAATAAATCAAAACCTATATGACTGGACCATGTGGGAATTTAATTTGAAAGGACAGACGCAGGAAGTGGCCACAAGTAAATTTCCAGGGCTGGTACCTGCGGTTATTCCACAGGCTAGTTAATAACATGTCGGGCAGGAAATCCAAAGTGTGGGATCATTTTGAGACCTTCGTGGGGTCCACGTTTAAGAACAGCATAACTACCGAAAAACATCTGTTTACAAACTCTCACACAACTCGTGCAGTATCATCCAGGTCTCATTTATCCAGTCGTATACTCAGGACTCCCCAAACAGACAGCCCAAACTCATCTACGCTCTTTTCAAAGCCAGACTCCACTGAGAAAAACAGTAATTTTACCTTTCTGAACACTGGAGCTGCTGGTCTACCACTGCCTCCATCAGGAAGTTCACTGGACCAGTGAACGCTCCCACTGGTGGGTGACAAAACGCACACTTATTTTGCTACGGCTGCCACCAGATAGTTGACCAAACATTAGTCGACTAGGAAGGTCATTAGTCGGCAAGATTTTATTGGTCGCTTAGTTGTGGGACTTTAATTTGAAAGGACAGAGTAAATTTCCAGGGGTGGTACCTGCGGTTATTCCACAGTCGGGCAGGAAATCCAAAGTGTGGGATCATTTCGAGAAGGTGAAGGACGAACCCAAGGTGATATGTAAACTCATCTTCATTGGTCGACTACAAACATGACGTATCGGCTTTATGTAAGATAATATTTCAAATTAATAGTTAACTAACTTACAGTATTAGAACAAAATAAAAGATCAACATTTAGATTTTTTCTTTCGCCCTTTGTGGCGCCCCCTGTGGATGACGCCGCCCTTAGCATTTGCTGATACAGCCTATGCAACAGGCAGGCACTGGCTCAAACATTGTTGAAAGCAGTCTATCGTCTACTTTTTAACTTGTTCTCCAGCCTTTTAAAAACCTGCTTTATTTTGACCGAAACAACAAGCTGAAAGTAGCTAAAATGCCCCATGAAACTGCAGGGCTAATCTCGATTGGTTATAAACTACACCCAGCCTCGTGCAGTAATTTGAGTCATTGTTCATATTAAAATAAAAATATGAAGTGCAGCTTTAATGCTGGTTGAGTCACAGTGGCCTGCAGTTGACCTAAACATTAAAGCCGTACTTTGACTGTATCTAAAGACAGGAGAAAGGCTCATTGCTGCAACATGTTGCCATCAATCATTCATCAGCCAATGTGGGCACTGAAACACGTCAGCCAATAAATGATTCATGGGAACATATTGCCTTCCATGAACCTTTTTTTCTCTCCTCATCTTAGATATTATTTCCAGGAGCCTGTGTGTCCTATAGGGAGGCAAACAACTCACTTACTGCCCCTTTAAATACCAGCGTGCATTTTTATAACCGAGGCTGCAGGCTTTAGCCGCTTGACGGACAGATGGACGGACGAATGGACAGACTGAGTCAGGCAGACAGACACACAGGCATGTCAGAGGAGGCACGTTGCCGGCTGGCGAGGCTGGAGAGAGGGAGCATCTGCCGGCGGGTTTGAGGAGCAGCCATGGCTTCTGTGAATCAGGATCTCCCCTGACGCCGGTGGCGGGCCAAGAAGGGCCGCGGCGGTGCCAACGGGTCAGGGGAATCACAAATGGTTCAAAATATCATCACCTAAAAGGGTCGGGGATATCTGAACCTTGTGATACGCCGTTAACACCTGCACAGGATATTTACCGTCTTTATGAAAACTAGAATTTAAAGAGGTGATTTTTTTTTTCAGCAAGAGGCAGTGCAGGCAGGACTGTGACATCATCCTCCTCCTTTACTCTTTGAATAGTTTCTGTTGGTGTTTGTAGCCGTGGCTGCTGATGCTGCTCCTGCGGACACCCAGATCTTCTTCTGCTGTTTATCCAGAACAAAGTGTATCATAAATTGCAGATGCAAAGTGTTCAGAAATTAAAATGAAAAACACTGCGTCATACTTGATGGATGCAACCTGTGATGGAAGGATGCAAGTGGACATAGGGCCTTTCCAAAACCAAACCCCACCTGCTCCTGCTCCGTCTATAGTCACCTTGACAGGTGAATGAAGCTCCCTTCATGAAGGTGTAGGGTATAAACACGGCGGCAAGCTTCGGGGGAAACTTCCCTCTCTGCGGCAGAAAGAGGAACTGTCATATCTTTCCGTAACCACAGAGAAAAATAAAGTGTTATCCCAGTTTTCTTCTTCTTCTTTATGTAGCACTCATACAAAAATTAAGAAAAATAAAAGCAGCACATACATATTAAACATAAGTGCTACAAATACATTAGAGAAGATTTTTCTTAATTTTTGTATCTTATGTTTTATATTATGTTCGTAAATACAATATAACATTTAAGATGTTGACGTTAGGCCTGTACTTATTTGTACAGAGCGTCTTCGTGATGAACACAACGCCGTTGCACATGGTCAGTAAGTCGGCATTGGTGCAGGCTTGTTGTTTGAGGGTGTTATAACCGACTTCCACTCCTAACTAGTTGGTTTGGGACGGCGCTCAATGTGGTGTACCCTCCCTGTGAACGTGGAAACTGAGTGGAAGTGTGTGGGGAGAGGGCGTAGGGGGCGCTTTGGCAAAGGCCTGTAGTTTTGTTTGAGGTCAGGGGAAGGTAACCTGCAGCTCCAGAGCCACGTGCAGCGGCTTTTTGTATCGTTGACTAAAATATTATGGTTGATTTTAATGTTTATTTATGGTGACCATATTTTGATTTCCAAAAAGAGGACACTCGCCCGGCCACGAGATAGCCTACTTAAATGATACTCGCAGTTTACTCAAAGATGCCTTATCATTTTAATATATTTAAAGTTTATATGTATGGATAGAAAATTCAGTTATATTACAAAATAATATCTCTCAAAGACAGAAATTCAGATAGGCCCCAATAGGGGACACATACACACAC
>NC_065520.1:18043195-18053280 GCF_006386435.1 Epinephelus moara
GCCCGCCTCCGCCTTGATTAAACGCTGAAAATAAAATAAAAGAGGGAGACAGGTTTTTCCTATTTTATCTTATTTTGTTTTATTTCTCCCTCTCCTCTCACTGGAAGCGTCGGACCTCCCGTCTCCCTCTCCGCTGAGCACGCCCGGCTTGTTAAATAGCCTGTAACCATAACAACTGTGTGACACAAACTCGGTGCTTTGGTCATTAAATAATGTCGGGCTCGGTTGGGTTTGGACATAACAAAACAGAATGACTGTCCGGTTCGGACAGAAATATGCGGCCCGTGTCGCACTTTAACACACACACAAGGAAAACCGGACATTATCATCAATTTATAAACACCCCCCAGACGTCCCGGACAGGACGTGAAAAGTGGACATGTCCGGGCAAAAGAGGACGTTTGGCCAGCCTAGTTTATTTATCATTGTTGTTGGCCTAAAGTGATTCTTACATTCTCCAGGTGTAAAAATGTGCAGCCTTCGCACGACATCAAAAAACTGTTTTAACATTTTTGTAAACTAACATGTGCATCATGCATCTTTGTCAGGCACCTTTTCCTGTCAATTTTGCCGAACCTCAGTCGTGGTGGTGAGTCTTGTGTCTCCCTAGCTCGGCTCACTGTGGAACCCAAGTTCAAAAACGGGAAAAGTCCCAAAAGAAATGAAGAGAATTTCACAGTGTGTGGACTCGTTTGCTATCAGCACCAATGCTGCACAATTAAAGCACCAAATAATCATATATGGCCCAGTTTACCTTGTGGTGAAACATATTAATGAATCCTCATTTAGACCTATCAGTAACCTGATGTTGGTTAGCTGACTAGACTTATATTTTACCTTCATTGTAAGACTCAAATGTGGTTTGCAGCTCCAGACAGGTTATTTGTGTTTGGAGGAGGCGTCACAAACCAAAAAGATCTTTTACCTGTCCAGGAATCTAAAAACAACCCAGTTGCTAGAAGAAAATGGCATGGCCGTTTTTTTTTTGTACGTGTCGTGCGTATCATATCAGTGTTTTGAAAGTGACATAGTGTACGAGCCAGTTTTGACCAAAACCTGCTGTGATTTAGTAAGTCACTGGTGCACTTTCAGCTACTTCTTAGGCACCAAACATTGATGTGTTGTAGCAACCTGTCGCTGTTTTTCCAATGAACCATAGTGCCACAAAAAGCGTTGGTTCTTCCAGAGCTGTCGCTGCATTTCAGCGAAAAGGTGTTGATTTTTACTGAGGCATCGCTTCGTTTCCTGCGGGGATAGCGCCATGAGAAGTGGTTGTTTTTTACTGAGACGTCACTGATTTTCCAGCAGGGGTTGTCGCCCCCAAAACTGGGCATTCTCAGCCAAGACATGATCTTTTCCCAACCATAACCAAGTGGAAGTGCACAATGCCAACACTGAATTTGAGAAAGAGGAAACAGATATTGGCTGATCTGGACGAAAGTTGAACCTCTCCAGAGAGAATGAGGGGAACGAGACGGATACAAAAAAGTTGGAGAGCACTATTTTACAGCGAGTAGTAATAGATAGTCTTTTCACGGCAGCATGAGAAGCGATTGGTTGCTGTTATTGTTTACCGGCACCTGCTGCGTTTACTGGTGTGTATTTTTCAAAGAAGACAATCCATGTCCCAGAGCATCACCAACCAACACACCCAGGGTGCCTTGGACGGCGTGTTTCGATGCAGAAAGCCCATGACCAAACGCTGACATGCGATGATGTGTCTCAGGAGCTGAAGTTGAAGCCATCGGTATGAATCAATGACTCCATCGAGCTCCGACAAATAAAATTCTGCTCATTTCGTCCCTCTGAAGCCATAAATCTGTTTCCTTTTTGCCCCTTGAAACATGAGAGACTTTAAAAAAAAAGCCTTTAAGGGCAGAGTGCAACACAACAGTCACACACGTCCGAATTCTCCAAACCCGATTGCCAGAGCTCGCCCGAGTGCTTCTCCTCCCTCCTGCTGGTTATCTACGGAGAGCCACGGAAACCAGAGCAGGGGGGGCTTACCAAACACAGCCGCGGCCCATTTGACCACAGGGGAGGCCTGTCAATGGCCCAGATAGTTCTGGTAATTTCTCAGCGTTGACTCCACCACTGCTGCTGTGTTTTACATATTCAGAGAGGGAATGGAATATGGGGGGACTCCCTTTGTTCTGATGTGTGTGTGTGTGTGTGTGTGTGCCGGATCGCCGGGGCAGGGGCCGCGCTCTCCTCCGCGGATACGCCTTGAAGTCGAGAAAGGCGTAAGGTATATTTGAAATACTGAGGAGTGAGGCAAAGGGAAGTAAACAGGATTAGCGTTATCAGGCGCACTTGCAAGGGAATGCACACACAACCACGCTCGCAAACACACACACTCACACGAGGATTTGCAAATGAAACATGAATAAGTAAAGCAATAAAGCATTCTCTTGATACGCTGGCCTCCGTCGGAGGAATATTACTCTTCTCGGACCATGTGGGCAAATAAGTGTTTTTCTTAATCTAAGTAGTCGAGCATGATTCTGAATGGAATGATAATTGACCCAAATGCCGCTCCTCTGTGAAGGCAGTGACAGCGACTCATGGCTCATAATGCCGTGGAAGCGCGGGAGGCGAATACGCGGGAGGCGCCGATGCTTCAATTGCAACCAAACAGGCGATCAGTTAAAATAAAAAAGCGCGCTCGCCACTCAAAACGTCAAGAAAATGAGCATGTGTGCGTGCCCCCCCCTCCTCCCCTCCCGCGGCGCGTTGAAGAATGAACGTGATTTTCTGAAACTTGTTTCTGCGTGTTTTCTGAATATCAGATATCAGAGGGGCCGTAATTTTGCACCCCCTCCCTCCATCCTCTCCTCCCTCCCCCTGCCCCCCACAATACAAGCGGCGGATGGTGCTAATTTCAAAAACATCATCTCCTCCACGCCGAGTTCAGGAAGTTGATTTATAGACGGTGCTCGTGGAGTTAATTGCAGTGCGCGACACCAATCAGTCTTTGGGGAGATTTCTAAGGCAAGCGGGGATTAAATCGACACCCAGCACAAACAAACAAACAAACATATTCATATCTCCCATATTTATTTATCAATGTTTTAGATTGCGGTCTGCCTCCGAGATTGCCCCCTTTTTCTGCCGAAGATTCAATAAGTTGACAGAAACATTGTCAGCACCGGGGTGTCGCTTTATATCAGCGCTGCCAACAAATCTGTCTTTGGGAAAATGGAAATGTATGTGTTAAGCACGCCCAAGTGATGCAGCCCCCCCACCCCCCCCAGCATCCCTCCCTTGTTGGATCCACGAGAGTTGCTCCTCCACAAAATGATCATCGTTGTGTTCGGAAGCATTCATCTTGATTATAGAGACAGAAATGCTTTGATAATGATCTGCGGGAGACGGTCGTCAGAAGTTTGTCAAAAAGCACTAAATGTCAAATCCCCGGCGGTGGTATCTAACTATCTGGTGGTGTGACACAGGCTGTCACACACACACATTTAAACACACACACATACACACCTCCCCACCCCGGACTTGGCCAATGAGACGTATGCCTCTTATTGCCTCCCATGCCTCCTCACTGTATTGCACTGAGAGAGATGGAGTGGAGAGCACGCAGCTGCAGACCAACAACAGCAGCACAAGCAGTGTGTGTGTGTGTGTGAGGTCGTCTGGCAGAACACGTATGTTCAGGGACACAAAAACACTGCGGGAAAATGGAGAGAGGATTCGGCGCATTTGTTTGTGTACCGAGTGGTTCTGTTGGTTAAATGTGTTTCCGTCAAAGTCAGTGAAGAAACGTTTAAAACAATCAGTTTGGGATTGATCTGGAGCTCTCACAATGATTTCAGTAAACATTTGGGAGTCAATGTGAACGATGTAGTGAAGTGGACATTTTAAGAGACTGGAAAACACTTTGAGTCTTTGAATGAATGAACGTCCGACACCTCGAGAAGCAGTCACAAGTTGAGAAAGGTTGTAAACACACCAACAGTTGAGCCTAACTTAACTGGTTGGAGGTGTGGGCCGATCCAGGAGGTCACGAGATGTGTCATTATGTGTCCACTCTAAATTCAGAGGCTTTTGTGGGTCCCTGAATGCAGCACAGGCAGAACTCTCCACGAGCTCTCTTTCCTCTGCAGCAGTTTGTGGAGTTTGAGTTGTGTTGTGGATAAATGATCAGTCGGATCAGATCAGATCAATGGACGAGCGGAGAAGCTGCTGTGAGTGAATGCAAACTTTTAGACCCAGCGCGATAAACGATTAAAGGGATAGTGCATCCAAACATGAAAATTCAGCCATTATCTACTCACCCATATGCCGAGGGAGGCTCAAGTGAAGTTTTAGAGTCCTCACAACACTTGCGGAGATCCAAGGGGAGAGGAGGTAGCAACACAACTCCACCTAATGGAAGCTGACGGTGCCCCAGATTCAAACGTCCAAAAACACATAATTGAAACCACAAAATATCTCCATACTGCTCGTCCGTAGTGATCCAAGTGTCCTGAAGCCCTGACATAAAAAGCTAATCACCTGGTTTGTTTGTTCTGGAGAGGAAGAGATCACTCCAGAAAATTCAGTATCTAGTAAAAACCTCCTCAACATCTGGCTCTTTTAAGATATCAGAGAAGAAAGTGACAAGCTGAACAGCATCAGAGGAACACAGATTTATAACGTTAAACTGCTTTATTCAGTGTTTTTACTGGGTTAAATCACCTGGTCTGTTTGTTTTGGAGAGGAGGAGACCTCTGTGGATAATTCGGCTCCTGGTAAAAACCTCCTGAACGTCTAGGCTTTAAGTTATCAGGGGAAACAAGTGAGCACACTTTAGCAGGTGCTGGACCAGCAGCCTGTCTGTGACGAGCTGTAAATGTTGATTTGTAACGTCAAACTGCGTTAAAAGTTGTAGAGCTACAGGCTACAATGAGGCTAAAAACAGAGTTCAAATGATGTTTTTCCAAACAACTTTTTATGTCGGGGCTTCAGGACACTTGGATCACTACGGACGAGCAGTATGGAGATATTTTGTGGTTTCAATTATGTGTTTTTGGACGTTTGAATCTGGGGCGCCGTCAGCCTCCATTAGGTGGAGTTGTGTTGCTACCTCCTCTCCCCTTGGATCTCCGCAAGTGTTGTGAGGACTCTAAAACTTCACCTGAGCCTCCCTCGGCATATGGGTGAGTAGATAATGGCTGAAGTTTCATTTTTGGGTGCACTATCCCTTTAAACTTCACTTTCACTGCACCTGATGTTCTGCTGCCCAGAGTACACTCTGCGCTCCGAGAGTGTGGTGCAATCAGTTCAGCTTCAAAAATAAAAAATCAACACGTGGCAGCAGATGTTTTAATCGTGGCGGGTCACCACAAGTAAATGAAATCGTGGCAAACGGTAAACTCTTCTTGCACAGACAAAATGTGCGTGCAACTAAAGCGAGGGTCAAAGCTGAAGCAGGAAGTTGGTCAGTTTGGGTGTTTATTTTACAATCAAACACCGATATCTCACTGGTTTACGCTTTAGGATGAACTCTCTCTGATGATCTGAAGAAGTAAAAGGGAACTTTATCCTACCTTGTGTTTCTTATTTGTCTTTTACATCGTTCATCATGAATGGATTTTTTTTATTATTGTGTCATAGCATACAAATATGCCCAACCTGCATGGGCTGACAAGACTCCATAAAAATCAAAGTAAGCCAGAACCAGAGTCTGGCGTACATATTTTCAGACGTCACCAAACAGAAGGAAAATTGAACAAAGCAGCATCAAAAGCATCGTGCATAATCATATCATCATTGTGGATGACTGAGTTCCTGGATCAGTCACACAGGCATTTACTGAGAAGCACTGAACAAATCTAAATAAATACTGATTGAAGAAACTTCCTTGCCTTCTCTTTTAGGCTTTGCAAAAAACTAACGAACTCAAACATGTCAAAAACAAATAACCATTCTAGCTTTTGGTCATCTGAGCACCAGAGGATGTCACGGTTTAGACCAGGGGTGGCAAACTCATTTTAGTTTGTCGTTATCATTTCCATGTTTAGGTCACGTGATGACAACTGAGCCATCCCCATGACAAGTGGGCAGATTTCCATTAGCTGATGAAGACCATGAGAAGTGACCGAAGGCTCCAGAAAAAAAGCTTGTAAGTGGACTATTAGTTAATACCGGCCATGACAATGCCACAACAGCTAGCATTGTTTCCACCTTAAGAATATGTGAGTGTGTATTTGGGGCAAAGTGTGTTGGTCTGTGGACAGATTTTATCTTCATCGGGAAGACGCAGTCACGAAACTTAACGGGTTTGTAGTAGAGATCAAAATGAAGGTCGAGTTTGAAGATGGATGTGGCCTGAGCAAGGGGGAGAAGTGGCGGCTGTTCTCTCAGGAGGTAGAGTTGGTTGTCCGCCTATGAAAAGATTGTCAGTTCGATCCCTGGCTTCTCCAGTTTGCATGTTGAAGCATTCTTGAGCAAGATACTGAGCCCGAACCCTTGGATTCAATATCCAAGATACTGAACCCTAACCCTTGGATTCGATATCCAAGATACTGTACCCTAACCCTCGGATTCAATATCCAAGATACTGAACCCTAACCCTCGGATTCAATATCCAAGATACTGTACCCTAACCCTCGGACCCTAACCCTCGGATTCAATATCCAAGATACTGTACCCTAACCCTCGGATTCAATATCCAAAATACTGAACCCTAACCCTCGGATTCAATATCCAAGATACTGTACCCTAACCCTCGGATTCTATATCCAAAATACTGAACCCTAACCCTCGGATTCGATATCCAAGATACCGAACCCTAACCCTCGGATTCTATATCCAAAATACTGAACCCTAACCCTCGGATTCGATATCCAAGATACCGAACCCCTAACCCTTGGATTCTATATCCAAGATACCGAACCCCTAACCCTTGGATTCGATATCCAAGATACTGTACCCTAACCCTCGGATTCGATATCCAAGATACTGTACCCTAACCCTCGGATTCGATATCCAAGATACCGAACCCCTAACCCTTGGATTCTATATCCAAGATACCGAACCCCTAACCCTTGGATTCGATATCCAAGATACCGAACCCTAACCCTCGGATTCGATATCCAAGATACTGTACCCTAACCCTCGGATTCGATATCCAAAATACTGAACCCTAACCCTCGGATTCGATATCCAAGATACCGAACCCCTAACCCTCGGATTCTATATCCAAGATACTGAACCCTAACCCTCGGATTCAATATCCAAGATACTGTACCCTAACCCTCGGATTCAATATCCAAGATACTGAACCCTAACCCTAACCCTTGGATTCTATATCCAAGATACCGAACTCCTAATTGCTCCCGTTGACTATTCCATCAGTGTGTGAGTGTGTTAAAGACTGAGTAGCAGGTGGCACCTTGTATGAAAGCCTCGGCCACCAGTGTGTGAATGTGACTCGTAGTGTAAAAAGCGAGGGTCGGAAGACTCGAAAGGTGCTATACAAGTGCAGGTCCATGTACCATTAGAAGTAAGGGGGTAGGAAGAAGGGAAGGGGCCTTTGCCCACCCACTTTACGCCCCTGGTCCACATTTGCTTTAAGTCGTGGTAAGATGGTGTCCAGTTTTGTTAGTTTGTTTGTGGTCAAATGCAAAAACCTAATTTAAAATTCAAAGTTCTATGAAGTCGTCTTTCGTCCTGCTCCAGAATCCTGTTTCAGGTTCGTACAAGTTAAAACATGGAAATTAAGATCTGAAAGTGCTGCTTTTAAATTTTGCCTCAATCCGCTTCTCCAACTGACCTTCATTCAATTTATTGTAAGGGTTATCACATAATTGAAAACTAAAAATAGATATTTTAATTTAGTTAACTTTTGGGGGGGTCTTAATTGATTCCAAAGATAAAGAAAATTTGAGATCATAATCATCAATAAGACTTAAACTCTTAAGTTGCTGCATGGAGGCTGACCTGAGCACAGGTTTATATGTTTATACATCCAGAGCTCATCTTAATACAACTCAATCAGCTTTTGTCTGCGTACACAATCTCACACACACACACACACACACACACACACACATGGTACAGCAGCTTTATAATTTAAATGTTAATGACATCACAGGTTTCACTCCGTCAGTGTGTGTAGCTTTAGGACGAGTCGATCACACTCACAAATGCAGACTGGCAGGTACTAAACGGTAAAGGAGTGGAAGTCCTCTTTAAAATGCTAATGAGCGCCGACTGAAATCTGTGTGTGTGTGTGTGTGTGTGTGTGTGTGTGTGTGTGTGTGTGTGAATGCACTTCACAGCCAGGCGGCCACTGTATATGCATGAGCGCTTGTGTATGTATCTGCAGCCTCTAAATGAACCGCCAGCTTTCAATCCGATTACGCCGTGTGACCTTTTAAAGGAACTGACATCATATACAGGATTTAGTTCATTATTGGGCAACTTTGAGCAACGCCGGCTTTTATTTTGACACATGATGATGTTTGTTATTAAAGATCTGCACTTTTAAGTTGATTTCAGGATGTTAGGACGATCTGTTTGACAGTAAGTCCTTTTGTTGTGCGTCAGTTTGCGAGTTCCCCGCCGCCCTCCCACCCCTCGTGTTGGTTTTGTCTCCGCATATGGCCGGAGTGTTCGCCGCCTGCCGCCCGCCACCACCGCTGACAAGCCTCCCCGGCTTCCCAGAGAGCAGGCAAACATCTTGAGCGGGTACAAACGTGGACCGACCCTCCCTTTGGCTGACGTCCAAACTCCGTCTCGCGTCTTCTGGGAGAACAAGAGGAGAAATGGAACAACTGGTTTTAATGAAACAATTACAAGACACTAATTATTATGTTAATGTTTTGCTACTATCATCAGCCACCGCTAACAGCCTCCTGCACCTAGAGGTTCAGAGCCTGCCGTGCGCGGGTGTGTGTTCGTGTGTGTGCTTTCTTTTCAGCTAGGTGGGAAGATGGACGTTTTTCAATAGGCAGCCGTGTGTGCGGCAGGAATGTGTTGAAATGTAAAAAGGGCCACAAAGCGCCGGCTGTTGTCATTGAATGTCAGGTACATTAATTCCCATAATGCTCAGCGCAAATAAATTAGCAGCAGGGTTGCCAGTGATTCAAAGCCATCAGTTTTAGGTGTGTGTGTGTGTGTGTGTGTGTGTGTGGGAAGAGGCAGGGAGGTGGTGGTGGAGGTGGAGGAGGGGGGGCTCAGGAGACAGGCCTGCAGGCGAGAACACACACATGAAGCACAAGACACACACAAATAAACACATGCATCACACAGACGCATGAATACACACATGTAAACACATGCATCACAGGCCCGCTCTGCCTCCACACACACACACACACACACACACACACACATGATAAGCAGCAGTGTGCTGTGGAGGCCATTGTTAATGCAGCAGCAGTCGTACATGTGTTGTGCATTAAAGGATAATTCCACCTTCCTGCGGCTCGTCGAGGCACCAGGTACGACGACGCTCTGTAAATACACACGATTACAGACGCTGTTAAATTACTGCAACTGCAGAGTGTTTTAAAACGGCGCTGAAGGAACCTGACAAGTCGCATCTCCCCCCCGCAATAGAAGAAGCTGTTGTAGGTGGTGTAACCAAGACAAGGAGCTTTTAATGCTTTGTGACAGGATCTTTCAGGGCAGGGGTCGTCAACGTTAGTCAGGCTAAGGACACGTTGGCTGAAAGAGAGACAGAACAGGAACCTCCGAGTGTTATTCAGGTATATGAGTGAGAAAATCGACTTTGACAAAGACTGCAAAAGGCACAATATGTTGGAGTCATGCTCAAATGTATTGTCAGACATATTTTAATTATTAAAATGGAAGAAAACTTTCTACATTTCCATTGGTAGCTTTGTCACCTTCTACCTATGCCGGTCCTCAATGCCTATGTGCAGTTTCACATAGATTGACCACATCAGTGAGTAGAAAAACGTGATTATGTACAGCATACCATACCATGACTTAGTCATACCAAAAATTAGATAACACCAACATTGCAATCGGTCGCATTTTAGCCATTTTTCAGCATTTTCCTGTTGTTATAGCGCCACCCAGTTGCCAATTAGAGTTAAATTTCTCCAGTCACCTTGAGGCGT
>NC_065520.1:18053300-18121806 GCF_006386435.1 Epinephelus moara
GGTTGCTATAGCGCCCCCCTTTGGCCAATTGATGTAATATTGCTTCATTGGCATCCTCCCATGACCCTCTACCACTGTGCCAAATTTCACATGGATTGGAGTGTGAAGCTGACACATGCAGTCACAACCTCTTTGCACCACATATTCATATGTTACGTTTGTAAATGTGTCGAGCTGAAACAATTAGCCGATAACTCAATTAATCAATTGATGGAAAGGAATTAGCAACAATTTAAATACTTGTTACCTGTCAAGCAAATATCGAAAACGTTTTCAGCTATTCAGATGTGAGAATTTGAGGATTCTTCTTCGGTTTTCGTTTTTTTTGGTGGGACAAAACAAGCAACATGAATGTGTCACTCTCTCACATTTATAACACGTCATCAAATATAAAACAATCATTCTTTGCTTCGTGGAACAAGTTGATTCACATTAAGACAGTTTTTCCCATTATATTCCCACTCATTTTAAAACTTATTTAATTTAACTTTTATTTAAAGAGGTAATTTTGTTAGACTATGGGGTCTCATTCTCAAGAGAGATCTGGTTTTAAGAAATTTTGATTTTCAGGACTAAATAACCGATTAAATTCCATTGATAAAGCCGACAGAGCTCAACAGGAGCAGAGCTTATTTCTGAAGACATTGTACCCTGAGTTCTATAACCAGTGCCGGATCTCACATCTTTGTCGCCTTGGGCAAGCTTCCACGAACCCCCCTGACCCCCCCTGACGAAAATTAGTATTGTGAGCTCAACAGGAGCAGAGCTTATTTCTGAAGACATTGTACCCTGAGTTCTATAACCAGTGCCGGACCTCACATCTTTGTCGCCTTGGGCAAGCTTCCACGAACCCCCCTGACCCCCCTGACGAAAATTAGTATTGTTTTTATTATAATTGTTGTATTAATTAACAAGAACAGGAGCTAACGAGCTAATTATTTTTGCTCTTGTCTTATTTCAGAGCAAATTTTACAGTTGGTCGAGATCGCTCTGACCAAGATACCAAGATAAGGGAGAAACATCTTCACAGTCCACAAATAAATTGTTGCCTGACACAACGGAAAACAGGTTTTATATTTGAGGAACATTTAAAAAATGCAGGAATATCATATAATCGAATTTAGATTACATTTTCAAGCAGTGGTTCCCAACTGGAGTCACAGGGTCCAGATTTGTCCTTAGTTATTAGGTCAAGGTCCACAAGAGACTCACTGTCTCTGTGACGGAGCTGAAAGTACATTCCAAAATAAAACGTAATAATACTTGAAAATAAAATGCGTCTCTTATAAACTTTAGAATGGATACGTGACCCATTTTTGGACCACGACCCACCAGTTGGGAACCACTGCTTTTAGAGTGATTATAATAATTGGACTATTACATTTCAGGGCTAAAAAAAATCCTACTATTCTTGTCCATTGATTCAAATTACTGTGATTTCAGTTACTGTGTGTACAAATTTGAGGTATTTTTACTTTAAGTATTTTAATCCCATGCCCATTTCTACTTCTACTTTACACAAACTAAATTAAATTGGCAACCATCTTGATAATCAGTTAAGTTTTACTTTTAATACTAATAAACATTTTTCTGATTGTACTTACTTACGTCTACTAAAGTGAAATTTCCAATGCAGAGTATTTTTACAAGGTGGTTTTGTGGTGTAAGAAAGTTACGGCGGGCCCTAGTGCCAACGTCATTGCATATCATCAAAAATGTCAAAGAAAGGAAGAAATTAATAATTTAATTGAATAGTTTAATGGTATATTTATAGATTTTATCGCATTTAATTTTGCCTTACATACATACTGACAATTAGAAAAAATAAATAAATAAAAATTAAATGGATTTGCCTTTTTGAGGACATATATAGAAAATGGCACCATTTTTTAAATTAAAAATATTATTATTATTATTATTTTTTTTCATCAGTTATCTTTGGAAACAGCTATATTTCCAAGGTGGCAATTTGAATCACTTGCAAAAGCCCGCTTTTTCTATGGGCCCCTCCACCCCAGGGATGGCCTGCACTGCTATATGTACGCCCCTGGTGTACTTTTAGTACTCTGACTAAAGTAAAGGATCTGAATACTTTCTCTTTCATCGCTGCTGACATTTTAAATATTTGGCCAAATCACATTTACCTTCTTCAAGTTTATCTAGCCATATGTTGGTTTCACGACTGCAGAACTTCTTCTTTTGGCCTTTCTTTGCTAGCACCTCTTCTTGAGTCTTTGCACACGACACACCTGGCCTTAAATAGTTATATTTAGATGGTGGTACTTTTGCAGTTCTAGATGTGTCGCCTATAGGACGATCCACCACTGTCTAGAATAGTCATTTCCTAAAAGTGCAAAAGATGACTTCACTGCGGGTTGCTGCCCTGATCTTTGTCAGGCTGAATCTGAGTCATAAAAATCAAATGTTATGATGCATAAATCATGAAAAAAATATGCAATATTTTCTGTATTTAGGTAAGAAGTAGCCAGTAAACCAGGGTTCAGTGTTGTAGACTTTACCTCTGTTATTTTCTGGTGGTGCCAAACTTCAGCACATTAAACCCAAGCTACGTATCTGCCAAAGCAAGTATAAGAATGCTGTTGTGTAATTTGGGTGAATTGACCCTTTAATTACCTCCGTCGATAAGGCCTGACTTTAATCGCAGGCTGTTTGTTGTTGACGCCGCCGCGCTCTCTCTCGGCCAGGTCTCTTTGGAAAAGCTGTGTTTTTTATTCTCAGTGGGACTACCTGGCTGAATGATGGGTCAATGAAAGCAGGAACAATGTCCCAGACTGTCTGCCATAAGTCAGTGAAAGAGGTGATTCATGAACAGTGGGCACTAGGTCTTGGCTCGGACTCTTTGATTGAAACCTGTTTAGCAACAACTGCTAATTTCATTACATGGTGTCAGCGCACACTGAGCGGCTCCTGAAGGGCCCGCTTTGAACTCTCAGGGCCCAAACAATGACACGGGCCAGTCAGGGGGCCTGATGGGAGTGTGACGGGTCGGCGGTGGGAGGAAAAACAAAACCTCTCCCCCTCAAAAAAAAAAGGACGGAGGTTTTTCATAATGCTGAAGTCTGTCAAATATTTTGATATGTCCCACACACCATGGTGCAGCTCCTCCTGGGCTTTTTGCCTTTCAGCGGGGAAACAATTGACTTTCTTCACGATCAAGTCGTTCGCCTCCCCGCCTCCAGGCAAAACCTTTCATGAGGAGCCATGGCTTGCCGTTGCAGCTGTTCCGCTGGGGTTCTTCCCATGGACACCGGGGATAAAAACTCTTTGAGGAAGCCACTTCAGTTGTGTGGCCTTGCAGGTTTCTCTTTTTTCCCCCCACTCATCCAAAACTTGGCTCGCAAGAAACTTTTTGGTCGTTTTTTTTTTTTTTTTTTCTTTGTTGGACAGGGTTTGATCTTTTTTTCTTTCTTTTCTTTTTGTCTTTGTTAGTGATGATGATTAACCGGCGCGATGATTAGTTCAGTCAGCTCGTCATCTTGATGTGCTCAGAATCTCCACGCAGTGACTTTCTGAAGCTGCTGCACTGCAAAAATGAAGCACTTCAGTCACTCATTCTGAAATACAATTGAAACCTACCAGTGTGGTGAGATAGTGTCACTTTCTTCTTTCAAGAAATGGGCGAGGAAATCTAAACCATATAATACGCTTTATATCAGATTTGATACACGAGTTCAGGAGCTTTCTACAACATCATTAAAGCAATAGTACCTGAAACACCCGTTGCACTCACTCTGCACATTAACTGCCCTCTAGTGGATCTGTTGTGCAATGCAGGAAGTGGAGGTCGCTATTTACCAAATTAAAGATGGCTGCCTTCTTGTTGCAGCTCAAAACGTACCAAGATTACGATACGATTAAAATGTTTATATGTATTGACATTTTAAAGTGAATATTTAAGGGTGGCGAGGGTGTCTCCTATTGACAAGGGCTATCGGCTATCTGAACATGTGTTTTAAATTTTGCACAGTGTATGATAAGGTGCCTGTCAGGAAATAAATGACAAGCAATATATATGTTTAAAATGTGCAAATTTAATTCATCCCTCGGATCTGACTTTACGTCAAAGTGCAAGGGTCCGGTTCAGCCTGGTTTGGCGAGAGATTTTGGGAAGGGGTAACCTCCGAGGCTGAAAAATGAAGCCATTGCGAACGAACCAAAAACTGCAGTTCCTCAAACGGCCACTTGAGGCTGGCTCCAAAACAATCAGTGCCCATAGACCTCCATGTTAAAATTTACCAGCTTTACAGCAGAAATAAACATGTTTACAGCCTGGAACAAAAAACTTTTTTTTGTCTGTATAACTAATTTAAACATTCACGACTACTGTACAGGGCATATATTTATTTAAAACATACCCTTTTACATTTTATTAAGGCCCGCGTTTAGGCATATTTAAGGGCGTGGCTATCTGTGAGGCATCGCTACAGTCTATGACTCAGATCCACTCTCATCGAAATATAGTCACTTCTGGCTCCAAAAAACTAAGATGGCGACTGCCAAAATGCCGAACTCAAGGCTTCAAACGAGAGTCCACAAACCAATAGGTGACTACACACAAGCTACCTCCATTATTTATGTAGTCTTTGGGATTACAGTAGCGGGTGCTAACTATTAGCGTGGTCAATTGCCCAAATTGCCTGGAGAGTTGTTTTGTAGCTGCTTTTTAGATAAAATATCTTGAACACGAGGCACTTCCAGCTAATAACAAGCAGATGTAATGTTCTGATTTGCCCATAGGACATGAGTGGATTAAGCGAAGACACAACTGGATGTCTGACATCATTCAAAAGAAAATTTTAGAGATTTGGCGCATGCAGTCCGGAGGAAATTGCGTCTGAAGTGAAGGGGCGCATATTCTTAAGACTAATGACTGCATAGTCATGTGCGCACATTTATACTGTGCAACACCCCTCAGCAAAAATACGTTCCCATGCGCATGATAGGTAGTTTTTATTTAAATTGTTCCTAAATTATCATGTTTTTATTGTTTCTAATTTCAAACAATCTATTGACAATTTTATCAAACCAATTAAATATTAAACAGTATATCAATTTAAGACATTTGCAGTAGAAATTGCCCTTCTTTTTGTCATAATTGTGGCAACCAGATTCTCGCTACAAGTCTTCAAGTGGCAAATTAAGAGCTGAAAAAAGTAAAGGTGGCAAAAACAGTTGATTAATATTTGATAATATGTGTATGTGTATATATGAATGATATGAAGGGAATTCATATATTGTATGTTCAATGGTGTTTGACATGGAATTCAGATATTATAAATAAATAAATAAAATTTAGAATAAATGTTTTTGCTTCTAAAAATGGCCATTTGAAATAAATAAATTGCCACAAAAGCTGAATGTATTTAATACGATCCAACCACAAAATTGCATTATAAATGAATCTATAATGATAATTGTTTCATGTGTAAGGTTTCATGGGGTTTAAGATTGCTGCTTCAGTTTTAAGAAAGGGACTCAAAAAGTTTCCGACTAACTGACTTGGTAAGATGGGCATTTTTTGCAGTGTGTACAACTTTTTACAGCGAGTGAAGATCCTCTGTAGCAGAGAAAGAACAGCAGACTTCCAGAACATGCACCATGAAGGTAACTTTGTAAAGTTCACTGCGGATAGAGGAGGCATATGAATATTCATGAAAAATTACCCTGAGCTCGCTGTGCCTGATAGCGGGCCCTTTTCTGCCGCGGTATTAGGCCTGTAAAAGAGATGAAAGGCTTGTGAACCATCCCCACTTCCTTGGCCTTATACTGGGACACAATGGCCAACCAGCCGCTCAATTAGTCTGCCATCTTAGACTGACTGTTTGACAGGTCTAGCTAATTGTTAATCCCGCCATAACTGTTGCTCAGAGTAATTAATCATGTAACAAAAGGGCTCTCAGTGAGGCAACCCCACCAGTGCCGATGTGTGTCAAACCAGGAAGCGAGGAGCCGAGAGGGAGAACGCGGCAGTAAAGGTTGTCCAATTTACAGCTGAGGTTGATCAACAAATATTTAATCTTCATTTGCAGCACCTTTGCGGTGGTGAGCGTGGGTTGTTTTTCCCGGATGTAAACAAGTCCGTGCGTGAGATCTCCTGGCTTATGTAAATGCGCCCGCCGCGTGAGTCCCACAGGAGCGGGTTCCAGGGGTCAAGGACCATTCATCATGAGATGGAGTGTCATTTTCTCCACTTCATACGCAGGCAGCTGCTTAAGAGGAGGAAGAGAAAAGGAGGTATTCTTTGAGGGGGGAAAGAAAAGGCAGAGCCAAGCACAATCCCGGCTTCAGAAGAGGAGATGGCGGGGAGGTGGAGGGTGAATAGGAACACAAGGTGCCACTGTGTCAGAATTCAAATGTGAGCACAACCGGTGATGTCATTCACCTCCCCAACCCCACCTCGAGTCATAAGACGAACCACATTCCTGGGAACGGGAAACGGACACAAAGAGCCACCGTGTTTCGCAGCCTTGCAATACTGACTCATTTCGTTGTGACCCATAAGTAATTTTTTTTTTCCCTCGGTGTGTCCAAATGATGATTAATATCTGTTTTCTATCTCTGTGCCGAATGGTCGCAGCGGCAAACAAGAGCACCTCTTGTTCGGATGAAAAAGGAATTTGAGGCTCCCAGGCTATGGGATCTCATAAAGGCTAAATTGGATAATTTGAGGGAAAATAGACAGAGGTCATATCTCATCTGCATCTTTTTTTTCTCTTTTGAAATGTAAAGATAGTCACGCAAGACAGTGGCGTCTAAAGAGGGGTCCTAGACCTTTTTCGGAGGCCAAGAATTCGTAAGGTGCTGTTTGTGCGTACTCCACAATAAAAGAAGAATTAGAAGTCATCACAGTCACCTCTTGAAAGTCTTCCCAGTCTTCCATCTTTTTTTTTTCTCTTTTGAAATGTAAAGATAGTCACGCAAGACAGTGGCGTCTAAAGAAGGCTCCTAGACCTTTTTCGGAAGCCAAGAATTCGTAAGGTGCTGTTTGTGCGTACTCCACAGTAAAAGAAGAATTAGAAGTCATCACAGTCGCCTCTTGAAATTCTTCCTAATTTTCCCACACTCCACCGAGCATCATTTTCCCTCTGCGAGTAACAATCAGCGGCCGAACATGACAAGAGCCGTGTTGTTGGAGGAAAACCTGATGATTTGAGCAACAAAACAAAAGCCTCTGGGGAGCCACTGGCTGTCCCGCCGGTCAACCCACCTCCACCGCCGCCGCGCAGGACCAAAGCACAATACCACACACAAAAACCCGCAGACAATAAACAGAAACAGTAGGAATCCTTCCCTAATTTGACTTGCTCCACAGGTGGTCACCAGCTGCTTGAGAACAGGTTACTGGGGGCCCCAACGGAGGAGAGGGGATTTTCATTTTAAGTGGAACAATAGGCAACCGCTCAGGTCCCAAAACCAGGAGGTCGTTTCTTTCTCTTCCCCCCTTTTTTATTTCTTTATTTTTTTATTTGGCAGTGCCTGGAGGTAAGTCGCAGCTCCACGGCAGCAGACAGTGAGGTCTTTTGTCTCTACGTCTGCGCACCAAGATGGGGGCTATCAGAAATTCCCCCTGTCTTAGTTCACATGATTCAATGAGAGCCCTGTGTGTCAGTCTGAGGGCTGTTCTCTTCTTGTCTATTCATGTCGCACACCGAAGGGAAAGACCCGGCTTCGCTTACGGCTGGAGGCCTGCTTTTACTCATCCAACGAGACAACAAACTGCAGAATTCGTTTAACTCATAATTACACGGCTTCTCATGCTGAATGGCGTTTCAGTCAAGCCAGTGTTCAAATGGGCAATCTCGTAAAATCCTTGAAATCTCTCAAATTTGCCACCATACCTTAGCAAATCTCCGATTCCACATTAATCATATTACCTCTGTAGCAACTGCAACGGGTCCAGATAAACACATGAAAACAGTCTTTTGTCTTCGGGCGCTGGCTGAAGATTCGGAGGCAGGCACATGGTCAGATGCATGTAACTTGTCTCCACACAAATGGAGGATGAATCTAAGCAGAAGATGTCTTGCGGGCAGAGTGGCTTTTCCAATAATCCTTGATTTGTACGTGGAAACCAGAGACACAGACACCTGACCACCCAATAAAAGGAAGTTGGCATAAGTAATTGTTTTAATGCGACTGGAAGATGCAGCAAGGGATGTGGGACACTCTACATAAATGCTCGAAATATGAAACAAATGTGTCCAAACCTCTCTCAGCACAGAGATTTTCAGAAATCACAGTAAGAACTGCACTTCATTAAATAATCCAAGACTCCAAGACATTAAACTCTACTGGCGACCACTGGGATTGCAACACCACCAGATCTCTGGCACGCAGACCAAAATGAACAACAATTTGTTTTATGCAAATGCAGGATGATATTGTCCAAAATTACAGGGAGAATTGTTGAATTTGTCATTGAAATAGCCTTGGAAAGAAACAGTTTTTCCTGGCAATAGCAGAAACGGTGGTTACTGGCACACAGTGTGTTCATTGGACTCCACTAATGTCCATTCTGCTTGGTTTACAACAGAGTTCTCTGTCTAATCAAACCACACATCTTCCAAAAGTGAATTAAAGCAAAAGTGAAATTGAAGAAGGATGACTTAATCTGATCCAGAGTCACTCCATTCATCGCCGACAGTCCCACAAGAGAAACTAAGTGGACTTTTTGTCACCTTAGAACCAAATTTTGTGTGAAAGCGGCAGTAAAAAAAAACAGCTGGAGGCCAATGTGGACACTTTAAGTTTTACTTTGAGGGAAATTCTCCACCATTGTGGTCCGTTTGAACCCTCGTCCTCAAATACTGACATTACATTTTGAGATTGCTGCACCTTATGTCTCATGTTACTTAATGACGACTTCTCGTTCGTCATCGTTCGTGGACACTTTTTATGATGTGAAAACAAGATGGCAGCCATCTCTGCCAAGACAGTCTGCAGCTGATCTCGACACAAAAGTGGACCAGGCGCAATAACTGATCAAGTTTTATAGTTGAAGCTTGTTTATTTATGCTTAATAAGTTTTGTAGTTTGACATGGCATACAGATTTGACCAATATCAGCAACAGTAAAAAGGTAAAATGCTGTTAATTAGGAAGTACTCGTTTGAGGACATTGGGACTTTATTATTGTATTAACGCAGCATTTCACAGGTTGATTAGGTGTGAAAATCTGTTCCTTAAGACAAAAAAGACATTCTTAGCTTGGATTTTGGAGCACAGAAAATTCATACAGGGTTTTGAATAGCACATTCTCACTTCGTGCTTCGTCACATATCGACGTGCTTGGTCATGGACTTTCCACGTCCACATGCAACGTCTAAGGTACCCAGGGTGTGTTGGTTGTTGACGTTCTGGGACGTCGTGTCAACTTCAGCCTCTTACATGCATTGTCTGTTTTCAAAATACACAGGAAAAGCACAGTTTGCATACAGTCTCTTTCAAAATAAAAGCACTACGTCAGCACAACATCGCTAATTGAAGTTTTTTCCCTCTACAACATGATTTGGTTTAGGAAAAAAAGAACAGGGTTGGGCTTTACGATCTTACAGGATGTGAACACCGGCCTCTCAGGTGAAAGTTGTTGGTTGTTGGACCCATCCACCACGACTCCAACCTGCCCTATCATGCCGACTTTTTTTGTCAGTGTCTGACGCCAGAATTCACTGACCAAGCGCCGGTATTTGACGACTTCAGAGTGAGACCAGGTTGTTTTGAACAGTTTTGGAGTTAAACAGTGACCCTTAATTAGTGACGTCATGAGAACTGATACTCGCGATACCTTTTGATACCATGAAAAAAAAAACGGCGATACTCTTTTTGTGAAAAACCGGTAGAACTTATACCAGCGTAAGAATCGGTGCTAAGACTCTTCCGGAACTGATGGGGGCAGCATACACCATATAGCTTTACAGTCCATGCCTACATTCAGAGCGAGGGGGTGACAAGGAAGTAGAATTTAGGCCAGAAAATAGATTGCTTTTAACTCGTTCCGAATTGCTTCTGAACCGTCCGTGCTCTGTGCCGAGCTTCTTCCAGACTCCGTCCATCTCCCTCTCCCCCCCAGCCCCTCCCCCGGGAGAGTCTCCTATGAGCCCAGCCTTCGAGACGTGCAACACTCCGTTAAATGTCATTCAGTTCATCAAGAAATATCCCAATTAAAATCAGTAGCATAATAAGCAGATATGCTCCATGTTATTTTGTCTAATTTCAACAACACAGAGAACAGCTTGAACAAGCTGCGTGTGAGCTAACGATCAGGGATTTCGCTCTCAGCAGGACGTGACTGCGCATGTGCGTCTACTTCCGAAACACACGGACGTCAAAGAATGCCGTTTGCACCGGGACAACCAACAAAATTGCACACATTCTTGTGGTCGGCTCAAACGCTGTCAGCGTGATTTAAATAATAGTTTATTGAGTTTATTGCGGATGTTGATCAATGTTTTTTACAACGAAAAAGAAGAAATGTTATTTTATATGCAAATATTTTAATAAAGTATTTCTTGTTTAAGTACATGGGATCTTAGGTTTATTCTATTTTATCTATTTTATCGACTTTGGTATCGAGAATTGTGTAATTTTACTTTTATCGGCACCGACTATTGAATTTTTGGTATCGTGACATCCCTACCCCTAATCCATAGAGTGACTGCATTGTGTTGATAGGAACAGGCCCAGTCCGTAGATATCTTTGGAGGTGATCTGTGTTTATTTCTGAGAGCAAGTGGCAAAAACAAAATCCTCCGTCAAACACAACCACACAAACTTGAGCCCCTCTCTCTTGGAGTAAAGCAACAAAAGGCCAAGCCATGTTTCATTCAATTCAGTACAATAAAACAGGAAACACACACACAGCAAGAGGTAAAAACTACGACCATATAACTCGCCTACACAAATTAAGCAACACAAGATTACGTTAGCATACAATGAACTTAACAGCACTAAAACACGGAAATTACGACAAGAGCGACGTCGCTTACCTCTCCCATAGAGTACAACAGCAGAAGGGGAGACAATGGAAGTGTGTTAGGTAAAAACAACCGAAACAAATTTATGTAATCATCATACTTAACACTACAAATGTACATCTGACCTCGCTACACACATGTTGTTACACACTAGTGACTATTAGAAATAAACCCAGTGTCTCCCATATATTTTTTGAATACTATTAACTGTTAAAAGACAATGTGTAGGTTTTTTTTTTTTTATGCCTTTCAGGTTCTTCTCAGGTCAAACAGCTCGGAGAAATTAAAAAAAGCATACCTAAAAACAGCTGGCATCTCAGGAGGTAGGAAAATCAATTAATTTAAAAGTAAAATCTCAACAAATCTGAGTAGTTTCCATTTTTATCGCTGCTGTGAGTTGACTGACAGGTGGGAACTCTCACTGATCCTCACACTTGCATTGAAGCACGACATCGAACATCAAATCTTTGGGTTCTAAAGCGTCATTTTAGAAACATTTACACTGTGTTCACTCTAAATTATTTGGCATCTTGAGAGCTTCGGACTGGAATTGTCAACAACATAATGACAGTATCAAAACTAATTACCAAAGGAGTTGTGAATGCTTGTTGCCTGTAACCACACAAGTTCTCCCACCTATTAATTGATGTATTTTTATTATTTTTTACCTCAGAGTTCATTCCAGGCTGCAGCTGATGAGCTGTGGCAGCGGCGTGCTGTCCCTCGGGGTCACCTTAAACCGCGGTCAGGGCGCTCAGCTTCTCCTCCCAGCGCCCTAAAATAAAACTTTCATCTCCCTCGTCATCGCATCCTGAACTTGCCCCCACGTCCCTTCATTTAAATTCACACAGCTGATGTTTGTTGTGAACAGGCGCTGTCAGAGAGGATAAAGAAAGGTTACCTGGTGGCTGAGAGCGAGACGCTTTACACCAGCAGATTTATCCACACTGATGTTTTGATGTCACCACCGGCTCCTCCAGGCGCTTTGCTGTTGTAACGAACCAAACCCCAATCAAATCTTTGAAGTAGTCATGTATGCATAAGCGCCGTCTACCTTAATGCTAAATAATTAGCAAGAGAGCGCGCGGCTCACTGGGATTGCTACCTCAGGGCTAAACTTGCTTTTCCTGCTTTGATCATTACGTTAATTAAATCTGGCTCCCTTGACAGGTCGGGGGCTAAAAAACAGGTAGGTGTCATAGGCACCTCGGCGGAGACAGAAGCACCTGGTGTGTGTGAGCGCTCCAGCTGTCAGCGGCGATGCCTTAAGAGTCAGACGGCGGTGGCGTTAATTCGAACCGATGTCCCAAAAGGGGAGGGGAACAACTCAATTGTAAGACACCCCGATTCTCCGGTCTGGAGGCGGGCGAGGCTGCAGCTTTGCGGCAGCTTTGGCCAGAGGAGGAAAGAAGTCATGTTGTCAGACCTCAGTGTCAGCTCGCGTCATAACCAGCGCCTGAGGGACAAATTAGAAGTGTGTTTCGAGAGATGTGTCAAAAGTGTTCTCGGTCCACATCACAGCAGAGGAATCGTGCGAAGAGGGACCTAAACCAAAGTCAAATGCCAAGGGCAGCCAGAGGAGGGACTCACCTATGATTTATTTAAATCAAGATGGCTTCGAACGATGAATAATTACACAACTGTGCATTCATGTGTCGTCTTTTAATGTCATTATGCATGTAGGGCTCGTACAGGAGGTCAACTAGGACTGGAAACAGAGTTCTCACGTCACTAATCATAGTTACACTGCAGCAAAGGTCAGGTGTGTGTGTGTGTGTTTCATGGCTTCTTCAACCAAACCAAATATGTGGATGCAATTTGCTGCATTTACTACGTACAAATAGGCACAATTATTTCAAAGGAGCCAAACCGGACGCGGCCAATCTTCCTCCGAGGAATCAGCCAAAACCCAACAAACAGATCAGGTTTTGGTTTGCAAAACTCTCCCAAGATCTCACACAGCTGCGAGTACACAGGAACTGAAGATGAATGCGTCCTCATTTTAATCACCTCAGACCTCATCTGGACTGTGACGGGCTCAAGAGAGGACACTGTTTAGAAACATTTCACCAAATCAATCCGTAGCTAAAATGCAGTCTGACGCTAATTAGCAGGAACATGAGACAACTGAAGGACTCTCTGTACTCCGACTGCAGGTGCATCAGTCCAAAAATCGCTCTGCTTGTTGCTATTTCAAGTCTGGATAAAACATAAAAACATGTCATTTCAAAGTCCCTTTTTCAAAAAGTGTTTATCTTCCTTTACCCCTCACACTCTGGGAGTGGGTGTCTCCTCCACAGAAGCTGACACAGGCTGCAGGGCAGAAAAATCTCCCTGTCCGTGATGAAAATAAAGCAAATGACATTAATTTCATATGAAATAATCTAGATTGTGTTTGTTGGATGCGCTCGGATTCAAAAAAACGACTTTCTGCCTGAGCCCAGCGGCCTTTCCTCCACATCCTCATCCAGCGCCCCACACCACAGAGCGTTCAGTAGTAATTAGTGTCTTCAATATGTTTAACCATCCCACATACCTGTTTAATCAAACCATTTTCTGGGCATGTATTCAACCTTCAAAGGCAGCGTTTGAAAAGGACTCGGAAAACACAAAAGCGAGTCGTC
Organism: Epinephelus moara; assembly: GCF_006386435.1. Classification (NCBI taxonomy): domain Eukaryota; kingdom Metazoa; phylum Chordata; class Actinopteri; order Perciformes; family Serranidae; genus Epinephelus; species Epinephelus moara. Next base: position 18,066,918 of record NC_065520.1, read on the forward strand.
TGTGAAGCTCCTTTTGATCTAGATCATTAACGTTTTGGAATCAGAAGTTGACATAAGGCCCGGTTTTGTTGCCGCACTCCTGGATCCGTTTCTGTGCGGTGGAAGTTGAAGATGTTTGGAAAATTGCTCCGATTATAGTGTTCATGTGCCATTTGATACCGGTTCCAAGAACAAGGGGAGCTGCAGCCAAACCAGACTACACCAATAAGAGCTGGCGGAACTGGCCGTCCTTTCATAGACCACATGGTCTCTTTACCGAGTGGACACATTTTATTATCATGGTAATCGACTTTGTAATTTCGGTGTGAACAGCCCCACCCTGCTCCGTTTACAATGGAGAGATCTCAACACCAATTAAAGCAAAGTGTATCAAGGAACAATGGTTTACTAGGAAGGACAAATGAACTGGAATGTTTGAGAGGCTGCAAGTTTGTCTTTGTCCATCAGAAACTTGATATTCCAGAGTGGATGGATCAATAACTGCTGCTGCTTTACCTTCCTCATTACAGCTACACTTATACGACTTATAAAAACCTGCCTGCCATCAACATACATTAACTCAAGGTTTGGCTGTGTGCATCAAAGATTGATTCCTTCGTGGAAAAGTTGTCGCGCTGAGGAATGCGTTCAAAGCACGCTGATGGGAGTTCTTCATCGCCCTCCAACAGGAACATCAAATGACGACACAATACGTTCTTGGACTTCACAGAGATGGACAGGCCTCCCACACTGAAGCTCGCTCCATCTCCAAACCTTTTCAACGCGAGCCCGTCCTCGTCCCAACCTCTTTGAGACCGAGCCGCTCTGCCACGCACGGACGCATCAAAAACGGGAACTCATCGTCACATCAACTGACTCTCCTGTCTATTTCTGTCTCTCTCCTCCTGAAGCGGCGGCGCCCACGCCCACGGGCAGCGTTTCTGAAAAATCACAAGAAATTCATTTCCTCCCTGGATGGAAAATAACAAAGGCATTCCTCATGACAGGCCCCTCTTCCTGTCATCTGCAGGCCACAAGTCAACTGATCTATTAATAGAACCCTCTCCTCTTTGCTTCTTTATCACAACCAGACCGCACAACTCTCATCAGGTGATTTGATTAACAAATTACAGACGGGCAGGAAGTCTGTGAGGAATTTGGGCAAAGGTAGAAACAGAAAGAGAGATGCTGTACAGTGTGTTTTTTGGGGGGGGCGCAGTAGTATACATCATTAAATATTCAGTTTGATTACTCTTTACTCAGTAGCAGATTTCTGACCTAGTTCAGAGTAATTAGGTTTACGCTGTTCAGACACTTTAGTAAACAAGGATATTTTCCTGGTGAGATAACTTTGCATCAGCTCTCGATATCTGGGCGCAGAGCCTCAGCGGGGATTATCTTCGATCTGAAGGAGATACCTATCTGCTGTGGTGATATTTCTGCTTTAATAACGGCTCTCTGTCCCAACAGGGGAGCACAGGAAGAGCTCGGTGTGCTGAGATTTTCAGGACACGTTTTTAGTTTCTCTATTGACATTTGTACTGTATATAACCTCTGTGTGACGGAGCAGCTGCTGCGTTTGGTTTGTTTTACCTCTGATGCCACAATTGTTTCCACTTGAATTACATCATACAAATTTTAAGATGCTTGTTTATGTTATCGACTGTATAAAATATTTGACATAGCTACCTTGAGCTCACCAATTGGTTTGTGGACAGCCAATGCCGAGTTTTGGCCGTCACCATTTTGTTTCTTTGGAGCCAGAAGAGACTAAAATTTGGAGATACAGGTGGAACTGTGGAGGAATGATGGATATTATTCAAGAGCCCTTTCTGTTTTTACAGATTACGCTATAGGGCCATGACAACAACCCGTTCTCACTCTGAAGTCCTCGAAATCTGGCGCCTGGTCAGTGACTTCTGGCGTGAGACACCGACGGAAGAAAGCCATCCTTTCGTGTCAGCATGATATGCGGCAGGTCATTATTGTTTAACAGCATCCGGCGTCATCAGCGGGAAACGTGACGGGACAACAACGAAAGTTAAGGCGGCGGAACGTCCGAGTAGGGTGGGAAGGAGTGATGGTGGGTCTAACTACCACCGACTTTCATCCAGGAGGCTGGAGTTCGCTTCTCGTAAGATTGTAAAACCAAACCCTGTTCTTTTTTTTCCTAAACCCAACCACATGCATGTGTTGTTGAAGGACAAAAAGTCAATTGCGGTGTTGTACTGACGTATTGCGTATTTTGAAACAAGAAAATGCGTCGATACACCACAAGGTCAGAGTGAGAACGTGTTGGCTATGACGTCCCTTCTTTACGCCGCCGTTGGATTTTTACGAAGACCCGTTCCAGTGTGTATTTTTAGACAGCATGCCAGCATCGCAGACACGTAAGAGTCCTGAGGGGCGTCACGTGTAAGACAACAGCGCCAGCCTCCAGTGTGACATATAACATACACGCTAATAGCGCTTTATAAACAATATCAATGGCATTAAAATGTCAGTAACAATCATTTCCTGTTCCTGTTATACGCCGGCCAATCTCGTCCCCTGCTCGGAGATTAAGTATTGCTCGGACATCATTGTTTTCCCAGTATGCAGACATTTCATCCGCTGTTCTCCGTCTTTGAGTTAGCTGCTAACTGCTATCAGCTGCTTTTTAAATCTCCGGTGGTGGGTCACATGCGTAACACATCGTCAAAACATCACACCCCTGTCCTGCCAGCTATCCCTTTTACACAGACCTCCTTTTGGCGCAGGTGCTGCCTCCAAAAACGGCTTAAGGGCAAGACAACGCTCAAATAAAAGCTCAGTTGTGCCTTTAATATAGAACAGCAAGGCGCCATGATGGTGTGAAATTTGCACTTTGAAGAGGCAGTATAAAAGGGGCTAAAGACTGTGCAGTTGTCACGAAGGAGAAAATTAGCCATACCCAAACTGTTTTTTGTAAAGTTGGACATTTTAAGATGGGGATTGATTCGCCTCTGGAGCCAGCCTCAAGTGGCCAGTCATGGAACTGCAGGTTTTGGCACACGCACCTTGGCTTCAGTTTGCAGTCCTGTAGGTAACCGCTTGGTTCATCTCTTCTCTCTGTGCAGCGTGTCCTCATACACAGGTCGTACGATATCCTAGGAATGAACGTCGCGCAGTTGGTATTTCTTACGTAACGGAAAGGTTAGGTTTTGGACAAGTAAAGTAAGTGTGGTTAGGTTTGAGAAAAGAAACATGGCGACAACATACCTTAAAACGACCCAAAGTTTACACAGTTCCAAACACCCATCTCCTGGGAAAAGTCCTGGGGAAAAGTAAGTTTTGTTGTGACCTCTCCACCACCCCAACCTTTCTCCTTAAGGAGACACTTTCTTCTTTACTCCCGACAGCGTATCGGAAACATGATCGCAGTCTTCCCAAATACATGGGTCATATACAAATCTCTTGCTCATGATAATGTAGAATATGTATGAATTTTGGTGCGTTATTTTTCATAGGATAATGTATGAACTGTGCATGAGAACAGCCTGCTTTGTGTCGTTTTGTCCTGGGTTGTTCTCAAAGTTTGTCCTGGCACATAAAGGTCATTGAAGTGGTTGGATCATCCACCTTTAGACTCCGGTTTTACTTGGACAGGTTTACCGTTAGAAGATATCAAAGGACATATTTCTCTTGTTGTAAGTGGTTCCAGTGAACACCAGTGTTGTGTTTTCTTACAGTCATGCTGAGAAACTGGCACATGCTTCAGGAGAAACACACTGCTGCTGGAGTTATTTTTAATATCTGTGAGCACTGCAAGCAAAATTCCATTCACCTTAATTGTATATCTCCGAACTAGACGATAAATAAAATGCTTTAAGTTGTGTGACCTTTGTTATGCAATGAACTTAAAAGAAAAGATGCTATAATAAGGATGTTAACAAACCAAACATCATATCCGAATGTGAAATTAACCAAGCTGAGCAAAGTGTGTGTGCGTCCTAATTCAAACTCACAATCTTTCTTTTCCATTGAATACAATATTAGTACATATGCTTTCACACTAACGATCTACATTTAGACGTGTGTGTTTCCCTTACATGATAGACGTACCACTCCCGCATCCTTTCCACTGTAAACACACACGAACACGACAAAGTCTGTGCTGCGAGATGCTACTTTACATCCGTCACCCATCAGCGAGCGTGTGCAAACTCTGAGGCAGACAGACGGTCGGCCGGTCCATCACAACAGTCGATCGTACACTAATATCTCGGGGCATCAGCAGCTATTCCAGAAGCAGAACTAACAAGTTAAGCCCAAACATTGGGTTTGCATGGCAGTGGGGGAGTTTATGACTGTGTGTGTATGTGAAGGGTGGTGGTGATGGTGAAGGGGGGAGTGCATGCATACATCAAACAGAGACGGTCGGTCAATATTGGGGTATGGAGAATCAACACGCTTTTTTAAAGGAGAGGCTTATGCTCAAACATCACAGTGCCAGTTGCCGGGCCTGAGCATTTCCCGAGGCCCGGATCGCCATTTCTCATTTGTTGCATTAGCAGGAAAGACGGCGTACAAATAAAATTTCCCTGAGCAAGGGAGGTATCTTTGCATACAAAACAAGGCTGTGTGTAATTTTCAACGGGGCGAGAGGGGAAATGAAAGTGCACGAAGGAGGGGGGGGAGAAATATGCACCTCCATCAGCGCTGCGGACGCAATCGGCAAAACACATTTAGGAAATTAGCATTTTTGAAATAGTGAGTTTTAAGAGCCAAACAGTTTTGCTGATATGAGAATGAGCAGTGTGAGGGGAAGAGGTTGGATTAGATGTGAAGGAGGTGGAATTTGGCACATAATTTGATTATTCGGATGGTTTTCATTTACCTCTCCGAGTTCACCTGCAGGCACTCTCCTCTCGTCGCTGTCACAGAAAAGCTCCAATTTTCTCTTTATCTCACCTGAACGGAACGTCTTCACGGACATTTATGTATGAAGTGTGTCTCATTAGGTGTGAATTTGGGAGCGTGCGCAGCAGCTTGTGCCATTCAGTATTAAGGAGCAGAATAAAATGTCTGCAGTCATTTCTGCCCAAAAACAGACTCTACTTTTACTCACACTTCATTTTTAGAAGCCCAATTGAGCTTTATTGGCCATTCTCCGAAGCGCAAACACACACAAACAGCCATTCCTCTTCAAAATATTAGAGTCTGCACTGATTGCCACCACCTGCGTTATCACACAGGCTACTAAACAGATGCAGGAGAACGACTTCGGTGTAGAAAGCACAGCTGAGACGTGGCGTCAAATCTGGCAAAATGCTATAAGAATCTGTTTGATCAGCAGCACAGAGAAGAATCCGGCACTGATGAATGTCTCCCAGCTGAAGACGTGAAAAAAATATCCAGTCCCTGCCCACAATGTAAGATGAGAGAAGACACCTACAACCACTGCATGTGGCCTGGCCACAAAATAGTACACTGCTGGTCAAATATAGTGCAGTAGCTGCAGAGTATTTTTGGTGCCGGGTGTGATGTGAACCTTCTGTTCTCAGTTTCCTTATGGGAAGATTTATGATGAAAACTATACAAGGCTGTCGTCCGTGTCAGATATGTGAATCCTGGGCCAACAGGGCTACATAAGACATGAGGTCATCTTTTAATTTCTATCTAAATTATACGCCAGAGCAAAGCTAAACCACATGTGATCTCATACCTGCATGCCAGTACACAAAACCCCACAATTCAAATACAAAGTCTACTTAAACATGACACGAACCCATGGTTTGAGCCTTGTCTTAAACGACGACTGGCTTCAAATTAAAATATACTCCTTTGAAATGCCATCGAAACAGAAGTTATACCAAGGCCTCGTCCACATATACAAAGTTATATTTGAGAACAAAGATTTTTTTGGCCGTTCGTCACGGCAAACACAACCCCGGACACTTAGTGCTGTTGCTTGGGGCAAACACTCGTCTAGGGCTTCCAGGGTTTGGCTTCCTGTGCACATGTTACCAAAGAATGAGCGTTCGGCTGCCAGGTCTAAGGTAAGGGATGTGGGCCTACCTCCAAAGGCCTTCACTCGGTCAGCTCACTTTCCGTGGTCAGGCACTGCTCAGTGTCGGTACTCCATTGACATTAAACATGTGGACAACAACTTGAAACAAAAAGGAGGAAACTCCATCGTCCGTCTTCCTCACGGCACCCAGAAACATCTCTCATCAACTGCTGTTCCCCACCCGGTCCGAATCGACACTCTTAATTACTTCCGCAACCGCCCTTATAAACGAAAGCCCCTTCTCCGCTGCACAAGAAACCAGCTAACATCTGACTTTTTAATGTAATGCGAAAGGTTAGAATCGGCATTCACACTCTGTTCAAATGAGTCTGCCCTACCCAGAATTCCGCCGCCTTAAAGGCCCTGACACACCAAGCCGACAGTCGGCCAGCGACCAAAGTCGGGCCGTCGGTGAGCGTCTGTCGGCCTAGTTTTTGCGGCACTTTGGCATCGGCAGCTTTCGGCCGATTGAGCATGTTGTATCGGCAGTGGAGCTTGTCGGTGAGAGAGATCACTCTGATTGGCTGTTCAGGTTTTATTTCCTCGCCCCTGTAGCGAGTGAATCTGCTTGTAGTGAAACCGGGGCTAACCGGTGCTTCCTCCTCAGGCTCCACTTCACTCAGCTGCCCCACAGACCCGCTGCTTCTTCCCACTTTAACCTGAATAACAAACCGGAGCTAGCTGGGAGCGGCTAGCGGAGCGTTAGCCGCAGCATGACCGGAGGGAAGCACAGCCAGTTAGCCTCCGCTAGTCTCTGAGCTAGCCCCGGCTCTCCGTTTGGATCCAACCGGAGCACCGAGCCCTGGTTTGTTATTCAGGTTAAAGTGGGAAGAAGCAGCGGGTTTATCGGGCAGCTGAGTGAAGTGGAGCCTGCGGAGGAAACACCGGGACCGTCTGGATGTAATAGTCCGTGGAGGTGCTGCGGTGCTCGGCTGCACAGATAGGAAACCCCTCGGCTGACAGGATGTACCACTCTCTCACTCCGCTCTCTCTCACGCAGGCGCAGAACGTACGTGCTACTTGGCCGTCGGATGTAGTCCGTATAGTGTGTTCAAATGCAACTGACACAGGGCGACGTGAGGCGACGTAGACGACGCAACAGTTGGCTTTCGTTGCCGCTAGTTCTTTGATGTCGGTTTGGTGTGTCCTTAACTTAAATGTTGTTGTCCTGCCGCGTTTCTCCCTGACAACACTAATGGTGATCGGTCACATATCATGCCGATGTTAAAGGATGGCCTTTTTTGTCGGTGTCTGATGCGGGAAGTCACTGACCAAGCGCCAGATTTCGACAACCTCGGAGTGAGACCGGGTTGGGGTATGTATCGGCTCTGGCAGTGATCAGCATTTATGGAACGTGCTAATTTTAACCCCTTAATCGGGGAGATGTGTTGACGTGCCCAAGCAGTGATCAAAAATGGATCCAAATTAGTCAGCACCAAATTTGAAACAGACTGAATTAGTAAGAAATATTTAAAAGGAGGTAACAACCGGCCTACATGCGGCTTTCTCGTGTCTACTAATGTGTTTTCTGGTCTGTCCATGACCTCAAACGTGACTCACTTGTGTGACTTTTTACATGTTTATACATAAATATACTATTTGTCTTCCATCTTCTCCTTCTTTGTGTGGCTGCAGGGTTATGGTTTATAACCGTACTTGTGTAGACAGGAATTCTTCTTGAAAAGAAGGAGAGGAAAACCCATTTTCAAAAATACCTGAGGGCCAAGACTCGTTGTTTCCAGTATGTCTCTCTGAGTCATAGCAAGTCACACTCTGCCTCTCTCAAACTAATTCATTGTTCACTTCCTGTCCACCGGATGCTCTCTGACTTTTTCTCTTGTCTTAGTCACTTCACTCTCACACCAGCCACTTCCTTTTGCCTTTATTAACCCCTTTCCCTCCTTTACCAGACTCTCCCAGCCCACCTGCTCACCTGTTTCCACTCACTCCTCTCCAGATCGTAGAACTTTTGCCTGAACTGTTAGCCGTAGTTGCGCTTAAAGTAGGTCCCATAGATGTTTAATAATAACTTGATACCAGACCTCAATATGGCGCCAATTCAGCTCGCCTTGCGTCGTCTGCATATTCATTCATCCGTCTCAACCTTGTGAGCACAATATCTAAAAAAACACCTCAAGGGAATTACGTGAAATTAGGCACAAACGTCCACTTGGACTCGAGGATGAAACAATTCGTTTTTGCTGGTCATAGGTCAAAGGTAACTGTGAATTTGTCTGTCTCATTCTGGTGTCTCATGATGTCTCAATAGCGCCTTAAGGGAATTTCTTCAGATTTGGCACAAACACTTGGACTCCAGGATGAACTGATGAGATATTGGTGGTCAAAGATCAAGGGTCAAATGTCAGCGTTGCTATAGCCTTACATCCATCTCAGTCTTGTGAACGTGATATCTCAAGAATACCTTAAGGGAACTTCTTCAAATTGGGCACAAACGTCCACTTGGACCTGAGGATGAACCAGTTACTTTTTGCTGGTCATAGGTCAAAGGTTACTGTGAATTTGTCTGTCTCATTCTGGTGTCACATGATGTCTCAAGAACGCCTTGAGGGAATTTCTTCAGATTTGGCACAAACACTTGGACTCAAGGATGAACTGATGAGATTTTGATGGTTAAAGATCAAGGGTCATATGTCAGCGTTGCAATGGCCTTACATCCATGTCAGTCTTGTGAACGTGATATCTCAAGAATACCTTAAGGAAATTTCTTCAAATTTGGCACAAATGTCCACTTGGACTCAGCAATGAACTGATTAATTTTTTGGTGGTCACATGTAAAAGGTCAAGGTCACAGTGACTTTGTCTTTTTAATCTTGTAAACGTAGTATCTCAAGAACAGCTTTAGGGAATTTCTTCAAATGCGGCACAAACATTCACTTAGATTTGAGGATTAACTGATTCAATTTTGGCGGTCAAAGATAAAGTCTGTGACTGAGCGAATCTTTCTTATTCTTGAGAATGTGATATCTTAAGATCACAAATGTGGCACAAATGTTCACTTGGGCTAAACAATGAACTGGTTGCATTTTGGTGGCCAAAGTTCAAGGTCAGTCTCATTCTCGTGAACGTGGTATCTCAAGAATACCTTAAGGGAACTTCTTCAAATTTGACACAAATGTCCACATGGACTCAGCGATGAACTGATTGATTTTTTAGTGGTCACATTGACTTTGTCTGTTTATGCTTGTGAACGTAGTATCTCAAGGACAGCTTAAGTGATTTTTTTTTTTTTCCCCAAATGTGGCACAAACATTCACTTAGATTCAAGGATGAACTGATTAGATTTTGGTGGTCATAGGTCAAAGGTCAAGTCTGTGACTGACCAAATCTCTCATATTTTTGAGAACGTGATATCTTAAGAACATAAATGTGGCACAAATGTGACACAAATGTGGCACAAATGTTCACTTGGGCTAAACAGTGGACTGATTGCATTTTGGTGGCCAAAGTTCAAGGTCTGTCTCATTCTTGTGAACACGATATCTCAAGAACACCTGAAGGGAATTTCCCAAAAATTTGACACAAACGTCCACTTGAAAAACTGAAGAATAAAGTGATTCGAATGTTGTGGTCAAAGGTCACTGTGACCTCACAAAACATGTTTTTGTCCATAAAATTTCACACATATGTCAAACAGGATAAAATAATGAAGTGGTGACGTTTGATATCCAAAAGGTCAAAGGTCAGCTTGACTGTGACATCATAATGTTCTGCATCAAACACTTTTATGTCCATTACTCAGCGTCATATCTCAGGAACAGAAGGGGAGACATTTGGTCAGACACTGAAGATACCTAGAAGTCATGGTTAAAATGTCTTTATTAATGTCTAGGTGACAAACAGTCCTTGATTCAGGAGTGTCTTAGTGACTATTTCATATGCAGCACAAAGTCCTGAAGTTATTGAGCCTTTCAACCTTTTTATACATATTTTATTTAATATATTATCTAACCATAAGAGTCTTTGCACAGAAAACACTGAAGCACTTTTCTTTTCTTACGTCTCTTGTCACTTTGCATTCAGGTGTACAAGAGAATAAGTGACTAGTGCAGATTCATGCCGGTTTGAGCTCCACTGGTCGTTTGAAAGGCAACACACTGCCATCAATGAAACACTCTCCCTCCACCTCTCCCTCTTGTCATGCCAAATTGTGTTTTACAGCATCTGTTCATTATAGATGGCCGACATGATGGATATGGTCATAATATTAATGTAAGACTGACACAGCAGAGACATGAATCATGGCCGACTTTATTTCAAAGCCGGCGTTTCATTGGCCCGCCACTAAAAAGTGATATATAAATGTCAGCGAATGGCAGCCGTAAAGCATTATGAAGTACATTTGATGGTGCATTTTCACCGTTATCAACCCGCTGTTATTTACTAATGTGTCTTCTTCATGTGACAGCCGCAGTGGACGTCCATGTCAGTCGCATTTGCAGATTGTGTGCTTAGAGAGACTCTACCTTTCGTCTCTTTCAGGTGCTGGTTCAGCAGCGAGGAGAAGAAAAGGTAAGAACAGGAAGGAAAAGCAATGTTCTCATATGCAGTGGGCGCCTTTGGGTACGGAGGCCCAGGAATGACGTTAAATTGAAAGCATTCAATCAAATTGAAATTTCATTTCCCATATGTGTATATGATTTATGACACGGGTTATTAGTCATTTCAAACTGAGAATCCATTGGTGTTTATTTTTATTTTTATGGTTAAAAAAAAATCACAAAATCAAGATGAGAATAGAATTTTAGAAACAGTAGCTCTGGAGTTAACACACATTTTTTCTGCCATTTTTCTCACCTCTCACTTTTATTTGAAGTGTATTTCACAAGCTGTGCACTAGAGCTGCAACGAGTCGTCGATCAATTGATCAACATGGAATTAATTAGCAACTATTTTGATAATTAAACAGTTGTTTTAGTAGGTTTTTAAGGCATGAAAGCCAAATATTTGCTGGTTTTGTGCCTCTTAAATGTGATATTTTGATAATGGATTGGATTTTTGGACTGTAACATTTGAAGACGTAGGGTTCCCAGGGTCATGGAAAACCTGGAAAAGTCATGAAATTACATAAACTTGTTTTCCAAGCCCTGAAAAAGTCATGAAATCGGTAAAATTCTAAAGAATTTTTTTTTGAAAAGTCAGGGAATGTTGTTGTGTGTAATGAAATAAACCATTATACTAATCCTCCGTGGATTTATTTATTATTTTGCATAGCTGTTGGTGTAACATATCTCTAGTATGCGTAGGTGCCTAACGTTTGCTTTACCGTGAACGTACGTTTCTTTATTTTCTCCCTGTGTTCCGTCTTTTCCCAAGCTCCACTACTCCATGTCCACGGCACGCTGATGTATTATTTATTTATTTATTTATTTCCACTACTCCATGTCCACGGCACGCTGATGTATTATTTATTTATTTATTTATTTATTTATTTATTTTTTGTTTTTATTTATTTATTTTTTAATGTGCTATGTCATATGTTGTATTTTTATGGCTGCAGTATGGGTGTAGAGCCCAAGACAAATTTCCCACATTGTGGGATAATTAAGTTAGTCTTGCTCTTGATCTTAGTAAACTTTTACAGTTCTGTTCGTGTCATATGTTGTAAATTGCCATTGAAAATTATTAAAGGTTCTTAAAAAGTCATGGAATTTTTTTTTTTTTAATTTTGTCCATGAAAATATGTGGGAACCCTGAAAAAGAAGTCATCTCGGGCTCTGGAAATTTACACCGGGCATTTTTTTTTTTTTTTTTACATTTTTTTCCTAAACTTTATTGACTTTAATAATTGTTAATAATTAATCAAGAATATAATGGGCAGATTAATCACCAATGAAAATAATTGTTAGTTGTAGCAACTGTGTCACTCATGTTGCAAAAGTAAAGATATATATGGAGGCACCTTGGTGACGATGAAATCGCAATGTCCTGTCAATAAAGGGAGAAAATATTTCCCACAAAAATATTACAATTATATTAAAGTATTACAGTAAAATTCTGTTTTTCAAATGAAAATTAATTACAGAAAGCCACACAATGTGCGTAACATTTATTATTTTTATTTTAGTTTGTGCAAAAATATTGATTTTTTTTTTTTATATATATATATATTAAAAAAAATCTAATTTTATTTTATAACTTTTTAAAAATGTAGGTCACACCTTGTGTTCTCATTTGAAACCACAANAATGTGCGTAACATTTATTATTTTTATTTTAGTTTGTGCAAAAATATTGATTTTTTTTTTAATATATATATTAAAAAAAAATCTAATTTTATTTTATAACTTTTTAAAAATGTAGGTCACACATTGTGTTCTCATTTGAAACCACAAAAAAAATGGCTATTCAACATTAATATTTAATTTTTATGTTTACGACCTATCTGTACAGTTACGTTAGCGTTATTTATTTATTTATATATTTATATATTTTAAACTATGGAAATGTATTAATGGAAACGTGAGTGCAGACTATTATTTTTTTTTTTTTTTCATCATGGACACACATTTGTAAATGAAGTTTCAGTTTTACATAATGATTTTCAGTGTGCATATGTCACCTCTGGGCCTCCGTACAGCATGAAGCTATCAGTGGAATGATGAGAGGCATGATGTCCTAATTCATTTAGTTAGCAGCAGTGAGTTTCTGCATGTTTTCAGTCCTGCATATTTTCAAAAAACCTTGTTCGAGGCTGTAAGAGTCCACTTCGGCACTCTCTGGAACATCAAGCATCAAATCAAACTGGTGCCTGTTTCTGCTCAGAGATGCTTCAACAGCTTCAGTCCCAGCATTTGGCATAAACTTCTCCGAATCAATACCCTCAGGCCCGCTCAAACTTTGCACCTTTGCTAATTCAAACTGATTCTGGTCTCGTTCTGAACAGTTTCACTGACGAGACGAGCTGTAGACAGCGACGCGCTCTACATAGCAAACACCTCGAAAGCTGTCTCAGCCCGAATGTGCTGCTCTCAGAATGAATCAGTACAGATTAGTGACTACCTGCTCGTCGTCGTAAGCGGGCATGTAATCCTCTGAAATACTCAAACAGCCGTGGAATGTGATTACTTTCAGCTAGTTTGGGGTGTTCATCTTGAAAAACAATGTCACATGCAGTTAAACTTGCAGTTTTTATTTTAATTCATTTCAATCAAATAGTCCAAAAAATTGATTATATAGAGACTTGAGATACAATTGAAAAAACATTTACTATTAGTCATCTAAAAATACATATTCAGTGAAGTGGACGGCACTTGTTCAGCACTGTTAATGTAAATTAATGTATGAAAGAGCTTTTGATTAGAACTGAAATTAATCAATTGAATGAATCAATTGAAACTTTATCACCAACTATTCTCACTCTGATTAGGAATTATTCGTTTTTAGTCTTTTTATTTAGCAATAACTGTGATATTCACTGTCTTATATTGTTGTGAATCAGATGTTTCGGGGGTGTCATCACCTTTTTTGCAATATTTTGATATTTTATAAACTAAACAAGAAGCGATTCAGCCAAAAGTGCAGTCGTTGCAGCCTTGCCGTTAACCCCAAAGAGTCTCAATAATCTGGAGTCGAGAATTTTGAGGGTTTCAGTGACAGTGTGGTCAAAACCTTAGAAGACTCTCCACCCTCATGTAATGACAGATCTGAAAAATTGAAGCCATATGGATCCCAAAAAATGTTCCTTTATTGGCTCTGGAAAACCTTTATCAACTGAAAGCAAGTAACGTACATCACATACAGTCCATATTTCTGCTTGTTGTATCCGCACTTGCAAATTATAGTGACCGCTTTAACATGCCCAGGTGTCTCAGTTGTGACTCGTGTTCCGGTTGTTTTGTGAAGATCCAAAGTTCCCACACGAGGCAGGGGAAAGTTGGATGAGGTTTGTTTGGGAATACAAAAAAAAAGGCAAAGTGCTTTCCGAATTACGTCTCGTCTGGTCCGAACCCTAATCCTGTAACTCTAAGGAAGAACTAGAACCTAACAAGGTCAAAGACTTCCAAGCACATTAACAATCTCCTGATGGCACCATACCTGTTGTTAATAACTCATGCCTGCAAATACACTCTTAAAAAAGATTCATGGGGTTTGTGGGTAGTGCTTAAAATAAAATATGTTTGATCATTTGACAACTCATTTTAAGAAGTTGGTCAAAATCTGAAAAAAATTCTGACATTTTTGAGTTGGATGGAATTGAAATAAATAAGTTGGAATATCTTAAATGAAATAATTTGACCTATAAACATCACAACAACTTTTGGGTGAATATCTAGTCGGTTCAGCTTAATTACATTTTATCAAGTTGCTTCTACTAAACTAATTGAGTTCATCACATTTTAAAAGACTCATAAGGTTGACTCAGAATTGGAGCTAATTTAAAAGATGCATGCAAATGGTTACCTTAATTTTTTTTAAGTTGAATCAGTGGGTTATATGTCGGAGTATATACTCAAAACCTTGGCACAGTCCACAGCTGTACACGACTCAAGATACACAGAAATGCTGTGTAAACTTAAATAATATCAGAACCTTTATAAAACGTTACCTAAACACAGACACTTTTAATAGAGATGAATATATGTGATTCTGACACAAATAATACAACACGTGCAAAAGAATTAAAGTTTTTGTATTAAATTTTATTTTATAAAAAGACAAAGGGCAATTAGACGGTGTTAAAACATACAGACTTTACGATATAAAGACAAGTACAGTACGGTTTACACTGAACTAGAGTCTGGCAAGTTTTTGTGAAAGGACACGAAATAATTCAATTGAATTCTTCAGATTTGAAACAGAAATACACTGTAGTAAGATAGAAGATTTGAATTCTTGTTTTCTGACATGGAGCAAGTTTAAGTAAAAAAAAAAATGAAAGCAGATCAACCATACTTATAAACATATTTATTTTATATACACTTTAAAACCAAACTATTTGTTTTACCTTAAAAGTGTGGGCTGCCTGTTTTTAAGTTGCCTTAATTTGAGAGGACAAATTGAGTAATTACAAAATCACCTCAACTTGTCTTCTCAAATTCAGTCAACTTAAAATTTTAAGGCAGCCCAGACGCTCACGTGTTTAAGTTAAAACAAATAATTTCTTTTTACAGTGTAGCACAAGGTGCATTTTACCATATTTCTATTAACTAATGAAAACCATGAGAAGTGTTTGAAGCTCCAGAAAAAGTAAAAGCAGTGTGTTTTCTTTGTCAAAGATAGAAACACAGGAAGAGAAACTAATACTGAAGACACAGTATCAAATGAGAATGCATTTCATTCAGGAGACTCGTGACGACCTCCTCACCGCCGCTCAAACACGTCCACCTCACCCTGCGATTGGCTGCTCTGCCGTGACGCTGTGAATTGGCGGACGGTTCATGTCAGTTAATGGCATAATCACTGCAACTTAAGTGGTCAAGTGGCCTGTTAGATATGTGTGGTGGTGTGTGTGTGTGTGTGTGTGCAAATTCCCATCCTGCACCACTCGCCCGGATTCCCTCCGTCGTGTTACTGTCTGCGGATAAAAACAATCTTCATCTAATATTTTTCCATGACATCAAGTAATGTAAATTACGGCGGGGTGTTGGTATGTAGTCTGTAATTACACATCACCCCCCTCTCACCCTCCCTCCCCTCCCTCCTCCTCTTCGTCTTCTTCATCATCGCGGAGCGTCAGTGGTTCTTGTGTTCAGGCCTCGCTCTGCTCTGCCTCCTCCACCTCCAGCTTCTCCGCGCCGCTCGGCTCCGCTCGGCTCTGCGGCTGCCTCCAGCTCGTCCTGTTTGAAAGACGACTGCTGCACCCTACAGTTTAAAATCCTTCCCTCACTGTGTCTGCTCAGACTGCACACTCTGCTCAGCCTCTGCTCTGCACGCTCACAACTGACCAGGGCTGCTTGTTTTATTAAACACAACACACAAAGGAGGCTCCTCTGGCGTCAGAGCGAGACAAAAACAGACTTTCTGATTATATTTTTAGCGTTTTTTACTGAACGTATTCTTCATTTTAACACAGTGAGGAGTGAATGGAGGTTATGCTGCTGCTTTAAAGTGCATCCAACTCTTAAATAATTTCACCAGTGGAGAGTTTTAGTGTCCTACGATGGTCTAAATGAGAAATCAAAGGCTCCTCTTCCTTAATGAGGAGAAGGTTCTGGAGATTTAAGTGTAAATGTTTCATCACGTTGAACAATACTTGACACTGGCACAAAATTTGAACTGATATTTTCATGTTCAGCACCTCGAATGCTCCTTTATGGTTGAAATGTAATATCAATGTTCTGCTTTTCCTCCATTTATGAAAACTTTATCATGTTTTTCTGAAAAGTATTTCTCTAATTTCGAAATTAAACCAGATTATCAAGCATGTATGCACAGCCATAAATGCATAATGTATGCATGATAATCTTCCAGAATCAACTGCACATGATCTCAGATTATTACATTCCCCGAAATATAACTGTAAACCACAGTGACTTGCATATTTATAAGTGTTTTCAATAGATATTTGCAGCAAAAAATATCCGAATTTAAGTAATTTATAAAGTGTTAAAATAGATGTTTTCACTTTGTTTGTATTTGTGTCGCATTATAATTTGATTTTCTTTATTATTCTGCCCATTTTTAATACGATAACTTCCGGTGGATGCTCGGCTTGGATTCCATAGTTTGCAAATATTTATTTAATTGTGTAAAAGTCAGCACCATATCTGGAAAAAGTCAGATTTGCTGATGCCACGCATGATCATCCGTCATCATCATCGTCTTTTCTCCTGTCGAAGTTGTTCTCAGTTAGATGACGGATGGCGTGCGTTCTTTTCAGGTTGATACGGGCGATTTATCGATTGAATATAATGTGATATAATATGAGCTGGAGCTGTGTGTATCGTCGCATCATGATGCAGCAAAAATATTTGTCTTAAATGCTGAATTACGGTAAAGAATTACAGTAAATTACAGTAAAATTACACACCTGCTTATTTATACATTTATTTTTTACATCAATAGATATCAATAAATCCTGTCACATTCAGTCGAATACTGTTGTATTTATATATAATTTAAGTGTGACCCGGCACTAATTAGAGGCACTGATGGGTCTGATTTGAGTTCAGGGTCGCCACATTTGACCTTTTGAGGAAACAAAACGTCCCCAGTTTTACCCTTTTTTACGAGGTGTGAGATTTAAGTCAGAGAGTGACGAAGGCGAACACACACACAGATCGTAACACTGATTCTTAACGGAAAGGAGCACAAACACCCATAGTGGTCAATCCGTACAGTCTGGATCTCCCCCAGCAGTGGCGCCATCAACAAGGGGCTTTGGCTTGTAAATCCCACTTGAGGTAGAGGAACCACACACACACACATGAGAAAACACACAGACGCTTCCTGACAGCCAACTCAGCTCTGGACAGTTTTTCCAAAGCCCTAATTGTACTGTTAGACCATCAAAATGTAAATACTGCAGACGAGGAAGCGGCGTTAATTACCTCAAACTCCTTCAGAGAAATATTTCAGGATTTTTGTCGTGTTTTTTTAGGGAGCTATAACCTTTAAAATTATTGTCTCTTTAGTAGTCCTGAAATCTTTTTGTCTCCACTGAATTTAACATCTTTTAAAAATGTAGATTTCACATCAAAGTCAGGTTGAAGCAGATTTTAAATTCTGAAAAGTTAATTGAATAAATAAACCAGTGAAATAGGGAGTCGTGTGACTTCTCACAGTTGGAGTGACACTGTGGTGTCTTTTTTTTCCTATCGGCAAGTGTTCGATCGTCCAGTTTTTGCTGATAATCAGCATTTTGTGCAAATATTCAGCGTCTTTAAATTCGACCATTTAACGCCCAACATATTTGAGGAAAACTCAAGTGTTCCCACCTAAGATTTCATTAATACAATTAAATTATTAGCATGCTCACACCAAGCATTCATTGGATTCAGTTACACCTACAGATTCCAGAGTTATTAGTTAGTTAATGTATTTGTTTTTTGTATGATATGTCAAATTTGTTGGATTTTAAATGTGTTTTCTTTTGCTGCTACCTCGGCCAGCTCTCTTGTAAAAAAGATTTTCAATTTCAATGGGACTTCCTGGTGAAATAAAGGTCACATAGATAAATAAATTAATTAAAAACAGTCGGTCATCACTCAGACAGCATCATATCTGTTACAAATGTGTGACCCTGATTGACATGAATATAATTTTCTTTTTCTATGGAGGGTATAAAATATATTTATCTGTTTCCTCGAGTCTGCAGAACCTTAAGACAAAACAGGGTTTATTTAAGTTCATACCTCCAAATTCAAGCCTGAAGGTGAATAGCAAAATATGACAATATCCGAAACAACAGAAGCACTTTGCATTAAATTACAACCATCAATCACTGTCTGCTTAATCCCAAAATCTGCAGGACATCGTCAGTTATTTCCAAATCGAGTTTTTAACATTTAAACATTTAAAACAACACCGAAAGCCACAATACATAACCACCATAATTTATTCTATACATGGTAAACTACCACATAAAATGATCTTTACATTTTTGAATCATCAAAATAAAAAATACAGACATATATTCTAAAATATAAACACTCATATGAGAGTATTTTTAGCTGCATAAACATCTAAACCATATTTTTAGCTTCCCATAATATATCAATGTATCTACTGTCTTTATGAGTGTTTGATTCAATGTGATCTGTATAATCTATCTGAAACACGCCTCAGTGCATTGTAATTGGATCATTATCTTATAAAATTCAAAGCAATGACACTATCATATTATTATACTGCATAATGATCCATCAACAAACTGCACATACACACATAATCACAGATAAACTGCCTCCCTGTGATATCTCCTTACATCACTTACAGTTAAGTTAAGTATATGCAGTGTGTAATTCATTGCAGTGTAATTGACATATTTGTCTGTAATTCGTCTGTGCTCAGTCCGCAGCAGTTAGGATGGTAAAAGATATGCCCGACAAACAAATACTATCATTCTGTGAGAAGTTGAGCGTCCTACCTGAGGTCGGGTTCACACCAGAACTGAGACTGGGACCGAAACAGCCAGAGACCGAGCCGGGATGGAAACGTGCCACAACCACTGCTGATACAGAAACCAGACAATACAGTCGCTTCAAAGCGTTGCATTCAAACTGCTTCAAAACTGAGATATCAAGCACTCGTTAAAAGTCCAATGAAGTCTTCAGAAGCAGAATTGACAGCATGAAATCGCAATTTCTTTCCCAAAACCCAAAGTCTGTGCAAAGTAAACCCGATGAATGAAGTTTGTTTGTCCGGAGGTCAAAAGCCAAATAAATTAGCGGGAAGCGTTTCCGTTGTAGGCATCTCTGGCTTCATGTTTTCATGATACTAGTTATTTTTCTAAAATGTAGAAATGCAGTGACCTACTTTGGGGCATCTATGCGTTTAGCATTCACATCTTATTACCATTAAGTCAAGGTTTTGCCTTTCTTTCCTGAGAGAATGTACTGTAGAAATTTGCCGATCCCTTTCAGGGTTCGGGTTCAGGTCCTGTAGTGGTGATTATAGTATTTGGTGTCAGACGTAAACGCAATTGAAGGTTTCAGGTGTGTTTTCTTGGCTTCACACATGCTCTAAGATATGAAATACTCGACATGGACTTTGGATTATGTTCGTCTTTTGATAATTTGCAAACAGCCTCTGAAACAAGCGCTTGAGTCTTTATATTCTGCTTCTTTTTAAAGATGATATCCAGACATATCATCTCCAAATCATGCTCTTATTTTGTCGGGCCAGGACTTAATTTCAGCCATGATCCTTCATTTGTCTTCATTTTGCGTCTTAAACAGTTCCCTGACATTACCTGTCACTTGTGTCAGCGGTTGAAGTTCTAGATTAAAAACCCTGCGCCCACAAGAATATCTGATTGTGCTCAAGTTTGAATTTAATCCAGCTTTAGTGTCTGAGCACTACTGTGCAAACCAAATCTACTCAGGGGAAGACAAGAGGTAGTGGAGGAGGGGGGGGGAGTGAAAGTTGAAGCACCGAGATGGAGACGCTTTGACTTGACTTCTCTCTGGCTGCCTTAAGTGAAGCCGCTCGGAGATAGACGGAGTAAATAGAAAACAGCGATTGTCGTCTCGCTCTGCCTCCCCCCCTCTGTAATCTGATTGGGCACGTTCCCCCGAATCGAGGGCAACGCCAAAACAAAAGATCACCAATCAGATAGAAGGGGCTCCCACTGAAGTTCTTGGCATGCTATGAATGCTTTGCCCTCTCATGTGCGCTAGTATCTAGCAGCGAGATTCCCCGTGTCGCTTTTATGTGTTAATCGTCACCGCTCAGTGAGACTATTGTACTGTCTGCATCGCCGGGGGAGGAAACCGCAAAAAAAAAAAGGGGGGAGTTTATATGGGGAATGAATGCGAGCGGTGGAGACTGCCAGCACCGTTTCACACGAGCTGAGAGTCGCCTCATCACCCCGTTGACGAAGGTCCAAGAGTGCAATGTGTTGCTCTGCCACCACAGACATCTCTAATTGGTGGGAAAGAAGTTCATTTATATATTCAGGGTGGGAGAACAATTATCACCTGAAGTTCCATCTCCAAGATAAAGAAGAGCCAGGTATGAAAGGCTCTGACGACCACTGACTGGATTTACCTGTTCTCCCTTAAAGGTTCCCTTAATCAGTTTCACATCTGTGCCGTTAATCACCTGTTCAAACTCTGCATGTTTTATGGAAGAAGGAATGGAAAATCAGGTTCAAAGTGGTCACAGAAAATGCGTTCAAGGCAGTTTAATGTCTATAAATTCCAGGACCCTTCAGGAAATCCATTGCTAGAAGTGTATGTTGTATGGACGAACCTTTTTTAAGCACATACAGTGGCTGTATTCTAAAAGTTACAGTTAAAAATCATAATTTTCTGACGAACTTTCCAGGTCCTCGTCATTTTACCTGCATGTTTTAACCTGGTAAAAGATTTTAGTCGTTGTACGCCTGGACCTGAGTAAATCCAAAGACTCTAGGCGGGATTTCCTCGACTGCTGCTAACTTAGCTCAGGTTTGTTTTCAGCCAAATGGTTAGGCTAGCCAGTTGCTTTTTACTGGACCATACTGTGTTCTTAAAGCCATTTTTTACCCTTGGATTTTAATCCGACACATACCTGTCCGAGCTGTCTCTACCTTGGCCAGAAAGTTGCCGAACTCAAACAAAGAATATCCACCTTTTACCAGATTAAAGATGGTGAACAGCATCTCTACATCCTGGTAACGATGGGTTCTGCTAAGGGCTCCGCAACTAGAGGGGAACTCAATGCCACTGTGCCTTCATTTGATGTAATGACAACCAGGTCTCACTACGAAGTCGGCGAAATTAGGCACTTGGTCAGTGACTTCTGGCGCCAGACACTGACGAAAAAAGCCGTCCTTTCACATTGGCATGATACGTGGCCGATTACCGTTGTCAGAGCCAAATGGCGTTGGATAACAATGGAAGTTAAGGTGGTAGAAGTCCGAGTAGGGCAGAAGGGAAGGGGTGGTGGATGGGTCGCACCTAGGGTACCTTGCACGTTATATGTGGACATGGAAAGTCCAGAAGGTGGTTGTACCCTTGACCGACAGAAGCCTGGTCTAAAGTCAGGTTGTCGCGTATTTTCCTGCTGTTTCATAGAGCAGTGTTTGTTTGTTCTATGGGAGAAACACAGAGTAAATGTATTAATCAGCACATTTATGCACGAGAGGCAGTGTGGCGTCTTTTATTATGTCAGAAACTAAAAGAGGAGTTCTGTTCTGTTCCAGATTATTTGCTGCATTACTCTCAGTAGAAAACTGCTCGCTTCTCCAATTTGCCGAATCCATTGAATGGGAGATGACACTCTGATTGATTAAAGTCATGTTAGGTCAAAACACACACGATTAATTAAGGAACTAAATACAACTCCTTTGCCCCTTGCACCTGACTTTGCACCCCAATTAGGCACCGTTAAACTAGTTAAGTGAAGTTTGACACACCCTCAATGCACCTTAGACGACGAGCCATAGATCGTATAACTTGGGCCCAAATATCCATAGAAAAAAAGAGCAAATGGACACTAAATCCCTTAACTTTACGCTTTATAACTCTTTATAATGTCTATCAGAAACACCCCAAGCTTCATCTATAGAAATTCATATTGTGCAGACAAGCCAAAACTCCCGAGCAAACATCCCAAAGTTTCCAAAAATACCAAATATGTCAGGATGAATTCCTAAAAAACAGAACATCTAGAATATCCACATTTGTGTTCAATAGTCATCCCATTATAAACATGAGATACTGCAGCTCTGGTGAAGCGATGAAACATGCAGATACAGAAAATTGTGCATGAGTGAGCAGCAACCTCCAGGGCTGAATAATGAAGCAAATGAGGAAGTACTAAAAACTGCAGTTCCTCTAATGGCCACTTGAGGCTGGCTCCTGAAGTGAGTCAATCCCCATAGACCCCCATGTTAACGTGTCCAACTTTACAGCAGAAATAAACATGTTTACAGCCTGGTAGAAACAACAGTTTTGGTCTCTGCAGCTAATGTCAACATTCATGACAACTGTGCGGGGGTGAATATTTATAAAACTCAACTGTCTAGATTTTATTAAAGCTTACACATATTTAAGGGGGCGTGGCTCCTTTAAGTGACAGGCTGATTGCTGATAGTGTCCTCTGGCGCTCAGTCAGTCTGCCCTCTCGTCCAAATATGGTCACTGCTGACTCCAAAAAACCAAGATGGCGACAGCCGAAATGCCGAGCTCAAGTACAGTATATGCAGTAACAGGATCCTTCATCTTAAAGTTATGTAATGGACAGTTTCAGGAGAAGATCAGTGGTCAAGAATTTAAGAAGAAACTTAAGGGGAGTGATAATATCAAGTCATCAACCTTTGCATTCCAAGCTTTCCATAAAGGAGTATTACAGAGATTTAGCGTCGCTTTGGATTGTAGTCCCTAGTATGGGTCAGCCTCCAAACACACTGGATCCTACGTTTCCCATAATGCAAATTAATAGCATCTTTTTTTAGTCAGACTAAAGTCCATGCCTCCAGTTTGTTACGCATGAAGAAAATGACCCTGATGACATCACTAGGGTCGTTCTCTCAGAAATGACAAAGCTCCTCCAATGCTACAGTACTCCTGACGAAAAACACATCGACCATCATGTTTAATATCAGTGGAATGCCCTTAAAATTTATCCTTAAATTAGCTTCAGACGTCAGGAAAGTATACATAGCATTTTAACAAAGTGACACAGTTGCGCCGTTTTGCACAGTTTTTCATTTTCATTTCATTAACAACAAAAAGGATGATAAAATACTGAAACCACTACTAACAACCAAAGGCCATTGAAAATTTTAAGATTCGTCTTAAGAGCGTAAATGTAGGTGGAGCAATGGATCGAGAGTGGAGGGCTATTCAGAGGTTTGAAGCGGCTACTGCAAAGGCACAATCTCCCTTACCCTTACATTACCCACCAGCCTTGATCATGGGACAGTTAATTGACATTGTTCGGAGGATCTAAGAGGTCGGGAGTTGGAGTCGGGGCAGAGAAGTTCAGCAATATACTGCGGTGTATGGCTTTAAAAACAAATATAAGAACCTTAAAATCAGTCCATGTAAAGACCACAGTGAACCAGCAGTCATATGTCGTCTTTCCTGATTAGATACTTCCTTAAGATAGGTTTACTCTGCTTTTATGTTCCTGGAAATACTTTGCAAACTACTGTAGATATACTGAACGTTCTCAGGATGGAAACTTGCTTCAGGATGCGTAACAGGGTTCCTACGGTCATGGAAAACCTGGAAAAGTCATGGAATTTCACAGTCACATTTGCTGGGCTTGGAAATGTCTCAAAATTATCCAAAATCATTTAAAGTTTTCGGAAAAGTCATGAAATTCCGTTTCGTATAATGAAAGTTTTACAATAATCATCTATGGGTAACTTTTCACATGATGTATAGAAACAGCAAATACATTTTCTGTAGCCGTCGACTTGACGTAGCTTTAATATTTGCCGATGTGTGACAGCGTTTTCTTCACCTCCACGAACATTTCGCCATCGTCTTCCTGGGTACGTCTCTTCCCTCTTGTATGCCGGCATGCTGAAATTATGTTTCAATAGAGTTTGAATCTGATATATTAAAAAAATGCAGGGTAAGTAGGGTAAGAAAAAAGAAACCTTTATTATGGATCCTTGAAAAGTCATGGAAAACTTTGGGAATTTGTCCATGAAAATGTGCAGGGTCCCCATTTTTAAAAGCTGCCTCGTTGTTTCTAAGGTGAAGTTATGATGGAGAGACATTTTCATACACTTATCTCCGAAAATTCAGCCTGATGCTTTTGTTTTTCTTGGAAACTTTACCATCAAATAAAGATGTAAATGTTTAAACAGTGTTTAGCTGAAGAAAATGAGATTGTAACGATGAAACTAGCGAAGAGTCCGAGAGGTTAAGGGGAACTGATAGTGTGAAGTTAAGTGAGTTTGCTCCCTCGCTGCTTAAAAAAGAACAAATACACAGAAAAGCTGCTCAGTTGCAGCTCTGCTCTGAATACTAATATCTCAGCAGTGTGTGTGTGTGCGTGTGTGTGTGTGTGGTTATATGTGTGTGTGTGGGTGTGTAAAGCAGATGCCATTCTGCTGATCTCAGTCCACATCCATCCGTCTACAACCCAAATCTTCCCGAAGGCCACCGGGACGAGGCGTCCTCCTCGCAGCCCTTTTCCCTCCGCAGGTCAGGCGGCGTCCAAACTGTTTCATCTCGTCTCGCAGGTCGACCGACGCCTGACGGAGAACATCTGCCCGCCAAAAATCTCACAAGCTGCCGCAGAGACGACATCAACAGTCGGTTTGTGTTTCTGCTGCCACGCAGTGTCATCGACAGTGTTGAATGTTGACGCATCTGTTGTGCTGTTGAGTTAGCTGCGTCTCAACAAGTTTCCATGTGATCTTTGGGGATTAAAACGACAACACGGGATTCAGATTTGGACTCAGGTGTTGGTGCTAATGTGTTACTGTCTGACGAGCACTGAACCTATGTGACAGACATTTATTTACAGGAGGAAGCAAATATAATGTTTTAAAAAAAAAAAATACATTTTTTTGCACTTCTTAAAAAATTATAAATGTGACAAATGAAAAAAATTGAAAAATAATTTTAAAAAATGCAATAATTACATAGAAAATTAAAATCCTAAAAACAAAAAATAATATGACAAGTTAAACATTAAAATGGCAAAATAAATAAAATAATGTAAATATAATAATGCCTGAAAAAAATTACAAATAAATAAAATATAAGAAAATAATTTTAAAAAATTGAATGATTACGTAGAAAATTAAATGACAAGTTAAACATAACATGAACAAATCTAAATTATAAAAATGTAAATGTAATAATACATTAAAAAATTAAGTATATAGAAAATTTAAAGGTTAAACTACAAACAAAAACAATAATAATAAAAGTTAACTATTAAAATGACAATCTAAAATATATATAAATGTAAATATAGTAATACATAAAACATTTAAAAACAATATATATTACAAATAAAAAATAAAATACAAAAAATAATTTTAAATGATAAATTACAAACAAAAATAATTATGTGACAAGTTAAGTATTAAAATTACAAAATCTGGATCATATAAATGTAAATATAAAAATAAAAAATAAATAAAACGGTGCTTATTATATACGACAAATACAAATTTAATTAACAAAAAATATTTAAAAATAATTATGAGTAAAACAGTTACAGGAAAAATATAGAAAAAATACAGAAATGGTCATTGGAAAGTAAAGTAAAATTACTTGTATTAAAAAACAAACAAACAGATAAATTGATCGTTTAAAAAAATCTTTGTTATCTGGACCTGTACTGTGGTGTTTTCTTTTCACACTGAACACAACTTTTAAAGCAAATTGCTGCAGATTTTTAACAACAGAGCCCTTTCACCTCGAGCCACTGTATGTGCTCACCCTCATAATCATTTGGTTTTCCAGAGACCCCGTCATGTTTTGGAAATGAGCTTCAAAAGTGTGTTTGCACTCCGCCGAACAAAGGCAAGTTTGGAGAGGTGTAAAGGTTGCGTGGGCTGTGTGGAAAGTGCAGCTCGTTACGACTCAAACTGCGAGCCATCTCATTTGCAGAAACAAGTGTGCAGACGGTTTAAAGGTTGCATACATTGAGCAGGAATGCACTGGAACCGTTTGACTTTCCTGGAAAAGTACAGTCAATATTGTGCGAGGCTTTAATGGTCAAACATATGCATATTTTCTGCTCCAGTCCTCCCGCTTTGATAAAGCTCAAATACATTCGGTATCATCTATCAAACACAGGGAGGAGGGGGGCAGACGGTGGGGGGTGAGCTGGGGAACAGAAGTTAGGTTTTGCCACGGTACCGAGCAGTTATTTTATTGACGTGGGAAGACACAGGAAACGAGCTGCTTTCACTCTTGCATGTCGAGTCCTTCTGTTGGCGCGCGAATCCAAAACAATTTCAGATTTTGAGAAATACGGGGGCAGCTGGCGTTCCCACAGCCGTGCCGGAATTAGCCGTTTACGCGCTGCAACCCTATCTGCTCTGCACCTGGGCGGCTAGCGTGGCAGCCCTGCACCTTTGACTCGGGTGCACAGGCCACCGCTGCAGTGTGTGTGTGTGTGTGTGTGAGAGGGAGAGAGAGAGGGAGAGGGAGAGGGAGAGGGAGAGGGAGACAGGCAGAATGTGCAGTGTGTCATTGTAGGAGGAAAACGTTACTTTCTGAAGCCCCTTCCTGCATGTTTGACATTTTCTTCCTATCAGCTGGAAGTTTGAGTGTCAGTTAATGTGAGTTTCGCAACCAACAGGCACTTAGAGCCTCATGAAAACAATTTAAAGCCACAGAAGAAGAGTTACTTCCTCATATGAATTTGAAGAATGCAGTTCAGCTTTGAGCTAACTGAGAGCACCTTAACACGAATGATTCGACAAAATAATCAAATCAAATCTTCGATAAAGACAAAAAATGTGCAGTATCATGGCAACAAGAAACAGAATATACAATAAAAGACATGTCTTTTCTGTCCTCCTACAAAGAGGGTTGAACAGAAGGTTTAATGTTTAAATACTACTGTTAACCTGTCTGACTTGAGTTTTAACCAGATGTCTCGTTATAAGCTTCCTCCTCAGCTTTCAACTGCACCTGACAGACAGCTCAGATTGCCAATCCTACATTTCAGTCAGGACCACTTTCGTCAAAGAAGCTTTATTTCCATTTGCAGTATTATATTAGGCGGTATGGCTCTGTACTGGGGCCTCTGCCTTTTCTAGGCCTCCACAGAAAGCCTCTTCCATGCACCTATACGAAAAGCCTTAGGGGGTGATCACACAGAAATGAGACGCTTGAAACGCTGGAAGTGCTTATTCAATGCGCGCTAGCTACTGGCGTCTGACGCTCAAAAAGTTGAAAATATTTTAACTTTTCAGCGTCTTCGCGCGTCTAAAGAGACACCGGAAAAACACCCGTCTCAAAAGACGCTTGAACGCTGGTCAGACGCGCCGTATCATAGGAAAACAATGGTTTTACTGGCGTTGCGTTTCTAGCGTTTCATCTCTGTGTGATCGCTCCCTTAAAGCAGAGAGCACACCTCTCTGCCCTTCCATGCGCCTGCATGAAAAGTCGTAAAGCAGAAAGCACACCTCTCTGCCCTTCCACATGCAAATGAGGAAAGCCTGAGGCAGAGAGAGCACACCTATCTACATGCAAATGAGGAAAGCCTGAGGCAGAGAGAGCACACCTATCTGCCCTTCCACATGCAAACAAGGAAAGCCTGTGGCAGAGAGAGCACACCTCTCTGCCCTTCCATGCGGCTACATGTAAAGCCTAAGGCAGGGAGAGCAGCAGCAAAGACCCCTCGGGAACAGAACAGAGCAGCATCAATGACACCCCATGACATTGATAAGTCAGACACAGCAAAAGGAGGAGCTGGGGTGGAGGCAGGTTGCGAAGCAGCTTGCAGAGGAAGCAGCAACAGTAGGCAGGCCAGAGCAGTTTAAACAGGACGCTCTTTTTTTCTCTAAAACACCTGAAAGCTGTTTGAAAGCTACAAAACTGCATATTTTTTGGTGTAGTTTAAGTTTTTATTAGAAAAGAGACAGACTTAGATGGGTCAGATATACAGTAGATCAGTCCAAGTTGTGTGTCTGTCTTTTAACATGTTGGGACCATGGGCGGATTATGAGACACTGGGCCCCACCACCTCAACTACACTCAACTTTGCCTCTTTTTTGTGTTGTTGTTGTAATTTTTGCGGTTCCTTTGCATCTCTTTGTGGTTGTTATGAGTCTTCCTGGTCGGTATGTGTTAATTTGAGTGACATTTTGTAGGTTAAGGCTGAGAGGGGGGGACCCTGACACTTTGAGCCTCTGGGCATGTGCCTAGTCTGCCAGTTCAGTAATCCACCCATGGGTAGGACACCTGTTGTGCTATAAAATCTTGACTGCTAACCTTTAAGTCCAATTTTGCTTTTAACTTTGCCGCTCTCGATCCTTCCA
Organism: Epinephelus moara; assembly: GCF_006386435.1. NCBI lineage: Eukaryota > Metazoa > Chordata > Actinopteri > Perciformes > Serranidae > Epinephelus > Epinephelus moara. The sequence continues at coordinate 18,095,503 of NC_065520.1, forward strand.
CCACCTGTCTGTGTTTTCGACATGTAAAAAGTCAGAGTACATGAACAAAGCAAAATCTGATTCTGTAATTTTGCTGATTTTGTGTGAAACCACAAGATATATTAGTGTGACGCTGAACAAGCAGGAATTACCTTCCACACAGGAAGGTCTCCACTGAAACTCTGTAAAACCTGCAGTGAGTTCATGTTTCATTAGCAGGACTTCATTAGTTTGGGTTTTGGTCGAGAGATTTCGTGCCGTAAACGCCGTCTCCCAACCGGCCACGTCCCAAACTTAGCAGCGAGATCATTGCGAGTTCACCGTGAGCCGAGAGATATCTGTATTGGAGCTGACAGCCAGGCGCGGTAAACAGCGGTGAGGAGCGAACATGTTGTCGCTCGTGTTGAACATCTGACCTGGCTGGAACCTGCGGCGAGCGGCACAGCTGAACAGGAGGCCGTCTGGATGGGAGAGGAAGGGGGGAGAGGGAGGGAGGTGGAGGGGAAGGAGGGGGAGGGAAGGCTTGGCTGTACATGCTTGGCTACTTGCCCCGGTCCCATTGACCAGACAGCTGAACTAGCGAGGGAAGGAGGGAGGGAGGGAGCGAAGGAGAGAGAGCAGGAAATGGATGGAGCCTCTGTTTTTTATACATTACAGAATAATAACAAGCACAGTTATCTGTCGTTTAACCTCAGCTCTCTGCGCTGAGGTGTTTCTGCCTCTACTACCTCCCCACAGAGCACCTGTCAATCAAATGCAGAGGAGTGTACGCTCGCACTTGTGCGCTCTGATGCCGTCATAACCGTCTGTGAGTCTTAGGGGTGTAAAGATTAACAAATACATTCTGAAAAACAAATAAAGGAGTCAAAGATTCAGATGTGCACACACACACAGCCGCAGATTCAAACCACGTTTTTCATGGAATTTGGAAAAAATGAATACGCCAGCTGTCAAAAAACAAACTGTCTCCCTGTCTCTTTCTGCCTGGAGCTAGTGTGTGTGTGTGACCTGCTTCGCTGGTGGAATCAAAACGTACAGTTGTATAATGAAATATGCATGTAGCACCTCAGACTAACGTGTTCCCCGACAGGGAAGTTACAGAGAGAAGCAGCATCCAATCAAATCTGCTCTGACCCACATCTTTTCTGTATCCGATTTTCGACTTTGTATCTGTGTGTGCTTCTGTTCGTACTTCATGTGATGTTGATTGTATGTGCACTTTGGCATTTCATCCATGTGTCCATATATGGTTAGAAAAAGCCAAACTGTTCTTCACACATTGATTTATTTGTGTTAATGTACAAAAACTCTTTCATACATCGTCAGAAATGAGCAATACTTTTATCCATTCTTGAGAACTGGGACGAATCAGGTCCTCACTCCCCCAAAAAAACCCTTAAATTGGATATAAGGTTGTATTAAAAAGGTCTTAAAAAGTCTTAAATTTAACTTGGTTAGATCTGTAGACACCCTGTTGAAAGAAAGTATTATTTTTAACTTTAAAAGATAAGTGTCCAGGCTGCCTTAAAATTTTAAGTTGACTGAATTTAAGAAGATAAGATTATGTAATTTTTCAACGCGTCTTTTCAAATTCATTCAGCTTAAAAATTGAAGGTAGCCCTTACGCTAACTTTTTTTTTTGTGTGTGTGTGTATGAAACAAAAAGTTTAGTGTCCAGGCTGCCTTAAAATGTCAAGTTGACTGAATTTAAGAAGATAAGTTGAAGTGATTTAATCATTTTTCAACACGTCTTTTAAAATTCAGTCAACTTAAAAATGTGAGGCAGCCCAGACACGCACTTTTTTTAAGTTAAAACAAATAGTTTTTTTAGTGTATGAAACAAAATGGTAAGTGTCCAGGCTGCCTTAAAATTTCAAGTTGACTGAATTTGAGAAAACTAGTTGAGGTGATTTCATAATTATTCAATGTGTCCTTTCAAATTCAGTCAACTTAAAAATTTAAGGCAGCCTGGACACTTACCTTTTTGTTTCATATACACTAAAAAAACTTTTTGTTTTAACTGAAAAAAAGTGTGTCGGGGCTACCTTAAATGTTTAAGTTGAATGAATTCGAAAAGACGCTTTGAAAAATTAAATAATCACCTCAACTTATCTTCTTAAATTCAGTCAACTTAAACATTTAAGGCAGCCCGACGCTAACTTTTCTAAGTTGAAACAAATAATTTTTTAGTGTATATGAAACAAGAAGGTAAGTGTCCAGGCTGCCTTAAAATTTTAAGTTGACTGAATTTGAAAACATAAGTTGAGGTAATTTTGTAATTATTCAATGTGTCTTTTCAAATTCAGTCAACTTAAACATTTAAGGCAGCTGGGACACTCACTCTTTGTTTCATATACACTAAAAAAAACGATTTGTTTTAACTTAAAAAAGTGTGTCTGGGCTGCCTTACATTTTTAAGTTGACTGAATTTGAAAAGACGTGTTGAAAAATTACATATCACCTCAACTTATCTTCTTAAATTCAGTCTGCTTAAGATGTGAGGCAGCCTGGACACTAACTTTTCTAAGTTAAAACAAATATTTATTTTTTTTAGTGTATATGAAAATGTTTACTGTCCAGGCTGCCTTAAAATTTCAAGTTGACTGAATTTCAGCAGATAAGTTGAGGTGATTTTGTAATTATTTAACGTGTCTTTTCAAATTCAGTCAACTTAAAAATTTAATTTCTTTTTTAAGTTAAAACAAATTGTTTTTTTAGTGTATGAAACAAAACGGTAAGTGTCTAGGCTGCCTTAAAATTTCAAGTTGACTGAATTTCAGCAGATAAGTTGAGGTGATTTCATAATTATTCAATGTGTCTTTTCAAATTCAGTCAACTTAAAAATGTGAGGCAGCCCAGTTACTTTTTTAAGTTAAAACAAATAGTTTTTTTTTTTGTTTTTTTTAGTGTATATGAAACGAAATGGTAAGTGTCCAGGCTGCCTTAAAATTTCAAGTTGACTGAATTTGAGAAGACAAGTTAAGGTGATTTCATAATTCAATGCTTCTTTTCAAATTCAGTCAAATTAAAAATTTAAGGCAGCCTGGACACTTACCATTTTGTTTCATATACACTAAAAAAACCTATTTGTTTTAACTTAAAAAAGTGTGTCTGGGCTGCCTTACATTTTTAAGTTGAATGAATTTGAAAACTTGTGTTGAAAAATTCCATAATCACCTTAACTTGTCTTATTAAATTCAGTCAACTTAAAATTTTAAGGCAACCTGGAACAAATAGTTTTTTTTAGTGTATGAAACAAAACGGTAAGTGTCCAGGCTGCCTTAAATTTTTAATTTGACTGAATTTGAAAAGAAGCATTGAATTATGAAATCACCTTAACTTGTCTTCTCAAATTCAGTCAACTTGAAATCACCTTAACTTGTCTTCTCAAATTCAGTCAACTTAAAATTTTAAGGCAACCGGACACTCACTTTTTAAAGTTAAAACACAGTTTCTGTTCAATGTATATCAAATTAATATGATTTCTAAAATATTTTGATCTTCTACCATTTTTTATCTCTAAAATTGCCTTGTGCCAGAAAACAGCCTCGTCAGAGACGAGAATTCAAAACTTTAAACAATCAAAAACATGTATTAAAAGACTTCAAAATCTTAAACAAACAGCGCATACTGATAACATCAATGTAAAATATACTGTCATATTCATGTTTGTTTTGAAATATTGATTTTTATGAAAATGTTGGTCCTTTAAAGATGTGGCCCTGACTTTTGTCACTCTGTTATGTATTCAGAAAAAAAGCTATAGAAGGAGTCAGTGATAATCAAAGGACTCCTGTCTCACTTCCTGGTTTCCAAAAAGGGGAGACTGCTGCTGAAGTACTGATAAACTTTTTATTTTTGTAAATAAAATAAAGATATTGATTTTGGGTGTGTCCCATTTTTTACATTATTGCATTTATAGTATTTATTACAAACAAAAACTAGCGCTAATGAGGAATCAAGACAGATTAACTTCTTAACTAACAATAATGAAAGAACATGGTACACGCAAGTTCCCATATGTCTTTTGTCTTTTCATTTTATGTTACTCTAAAACTCTCCCTGTAACACTCAATTCCACCACGTCCCTTGTATTTAATTTTTTTTAAATGACCAAAAAAGGGAGCAAGAACTGCCACTGACTTTTTGGCAATTCCCGAAGATGCCATCTCCGTCAGATCTGACCTTTGACATCCATCATGTATGCTGTTCAAGAACAAATGAAATCACAGGGAGGTCGGCCCATTACAAGATGTCATAGTCAAGACTATAAGAAATGTCGTACTTTGCTGTTACCTCCTGATCTCTGGTTTTCTACATGCACATATAGTTGAACATGTCATTGACCTGTGTGTGTGTGTGTGTGTGTGTGTGTGTGTGTGTGTGTGTGTGTGTGTGTGTGTGTGTGTCCACGCTTGTATGTCCACACAGCGTCCACACACTTGTGAGCGTGCACAGCGTGAGCACGTGTGCATGTTGTCCACTTCACTCCTCTACGACTGTTAGTGTGTCTGCATGTGACTGCCTCCGCTGGGTCCCTGCAGGGAGGTAGAGTGGGGGGTGCGGGTAGCCCCGCCCACCCCGGGCCGGTTCCAGCCAATCAGGTGCTAATGTGCGGGAACAGGAGAGGGCTGCGCTGACAGATGGCGGCCTGACCTGGAAAACCTGCCCCCTTTTCAGGGTTCAGCAGTCGGCAGATGACAGGTATTATTTCATAACCCAAAGACTGACGAGGGGCTGGTGGTGGGACACACACACACACACACACTTTTGCTGTCAGTTTGAATCACTAACTCGTTGCTGAGTGATTTCCTGTTGAGTTTTATTCACTTTCAGTAGTTCATGTAGCAGCTTTTAGCTTTTGGTTTTGATCCACTGTTTCAGATGATACGTCATGTTTGTAGTCGACCAATGAAGATGAGTTTACATATCACCTTGGGTTCGTCCTTCACCTTCTCAAAATGATCCCACACTTTGGATTTCCTGCCCGACATGTTATTAACTAGCCTGTGGAATAACCGCAGGTACCAGCCCTGGACATTAGGGGCCATACACATGCTGCGTCTTAAATTCTCAAATTCACCAAAAGTCTTACGTCGGTTCATGAGGCTGCAGATTCCCTGAATTCAAGCACAACACACACACACACACATAGTGCACACGCAAGTTAACACACTGAGCTCACAGTACACATAATTTCACACTTAGCCATTGACACACACACACACACACACACATTTATCCGAGGCTCCAACCAGCCATGTAACTCTGATGTCAGGGCAAATCTGTCTGGCAGAAAGTGCTTTTTGATGAAGTCGTTCATAAATTTTAATACAACATGTCAGCTAACATGATGTATAGACCGGCTGCTCATTCATATTTCAAACAGTCTGCCGTTGAGAAAACAGCAGGGGTGTACCTTGCTCTACCTTAAAGTGCTGTGTGGTTACGGCTGTCAGGGCGGGAGCAGAGCGGAGAAAGCGCTGCGAGCTGTTACACTTTTGATTCCTAGGTGCAGGGATTTTGTTACAAATCAGCCGTGTCAGGCTGCAGCGTGAAGGAGCGCTGGAGGAAGAGGAGAGAGCTACCTGAGATCAAGTCAAGGAAAATCTGACACATATTGTCATGCAGAATATCTTTGAAGGTGTAAATGATTTATTTGTTCTGAATAATTTAATCATTTTAACATCTAGAAAGTCATTTACATCATAATTCACACAGTCCAGCCTGATGCTAGCTTCTACATGTGTTTTCATTAGATGTGTTAGCAGCAAGATAATGATTGTTAGCTAAGTGTGCTGATCAGCAAACACAAGGTAATAGTACATTTGTTGGGGACTATTTACAGTGGTGAATTGATCCACATTCAGTGCTTTAATAAGAGTGTCAGGCAGCAGGATAGTGTTTGTGGCACTGACTCAAAATAAAGTGTGTGTGAACATGTCACTTAGTGCAACAGCGTATAAGATCCATTAGGAGGAGGGTAATATCCCAAGAAATAAGTATAAATAAACTTAAGCAGAACCACTAAATAGGCCCGCTTGTGTTAACGTCATATATTGATGTCCCGAGGACGTTTAGGAAGGACATCCACCTTTCAAACCATAACAGGATGTCTTAAGTGGACGCCTCCCCCCAGAGTGCATCGGCCACTTGGGATGGCCGATGCACGTTACACTAAACTTCGCTGGAATAGCTAAATAGACCCATTTGTGTTAACGTCATATTTCAGCGTTCCTAGAGTGCTCAGAAAGGACGTCCACGAGATGCCCACGAAACATCTGGCACACCTTTTAAACCCTAACGGGTCGTCCCCCAATCCCAACACGAATGACTCCAGGTGCATCGGCCACCGTACTTCTCTTACACGCTTAACACTCAAAGGAGTTTCAGTTCTGCAACCTTACCGCTATAGATGCCGCTAAATCCGACACGCTGAACCGGGATATATCTGCATATAACTAAGACTACACCGCTGGTACACGGAGCATTCTGCCGCTTTACACATCCTAAAAATTGAAGATTAGAGGTCAACTAAGTTTAAAAAAAAAAAAAAAAAAAAAAAAAAAAAACAAGCCATTGTTGAGTCACACAGGACCAGGGGTCACGTTAACCGGATGTTCTCGGTCATTGACCCATTTTTTTACAACAATGACCAGAAAACCGGTTGCAATTACCAACCCTGCCCACATGGCGGCGGAGTGCATTTTTTTTAAACATGGGTAAGTCCATATTTTAATCATTTTCTATAACGTAATAAGTTAATGACAATTTGTCATTGCATGTCCATGTATTGAGCGTGTTGGATAAACAGTGAATGAATAGGGCATATTGTTCTCACCATTTTATTTATGTAGTTATGTCTGTAGGCTCGGTGACACAAAATTAAAATTGTAATGAAGTGATTATGGTATTGAAAAATGCGTTCGGTTATGCACTGTTGTGTTATTTTAAATCATAAACACGGTATTTTCTCCTCACGTTCCTCAGTGCATGCTGATGTTATTTTATTTTGAAATTGGCCAGATTCTCTCGTCTTTTCTGTGTCGGACTTCCTGTTTCCTGCTTCCTGATCCACTCGATCCAGCTTGACAGAAGCGCTCGCAGCTCGCGTGAAAAATAGACCAGATGCCGAACTGAAACGCTGCCTCCACGGGCGCTCTGCTCTGCTCAGCGGCCTGTGTGGACAGTCAGATAGGTTAACATGGGCGCCGATTGAAAACTGCCTCCGCTGCTGGGCGGTGCGCTTCGGTTCCGCGTCCGATGTGTCCAGAATGGCACGGGTGTGTGGATGTCTGTTCATCTCAAAAACAAACTAATGAAAACTAAATATTTTTGAATATCTTGAAAATTAAAATGACTGGTAAAAATACATTATGACCGGATTTTTATGACCCTGTCGGTCAAAAAGCCATCCTTTCACATCTGCATGATACACAGCCGGTCGTCATTGTTTAATGGTGCCCAGTGGCATCAGTGGGAAAGGCGGCGGGACAACAATGACAGTTAAGGCGGCGAAAGTCCAAGTAGGGCAGGCGGGAGGGGTGGTAGATGGGTCCAACAACCACCGACTTTCATCCGGGAGGCCGGTGTTCACTTCCCATAAGAATGTAAAGCCAAACCCTGTTCTTTTTAACTAAACCCAACCATGTGCAGTTGTTATTGATGGAAAACAAATGTCAATTTGCACTGCTGTACCGACGTAGTGCTTTTATGTTGAAAGAAGACAATGCATGTAACAGGCTGAAGTTGACACGCCGTCCCAGAGTGTCAACAACCAACACACCCAGGGTACCTTGGATGTCGTATCTCGACATGAAAAAGTCCATGACCGAAACGTCGATATGTGACGAGGTGTTGACAGGACACAAACCCCAGTCTCCAGGGTGAAAGTCCTGTGCTTGACCGATTTATCCACCACAGCCTCCTCACTGTATGGAGTTTCTTTTCATTTGTCTGTTTAATTAACTTAATTGTAAATTTACCACTTTAATCTCAGAGAATATCCTTTTTTTTTCTTTTACATCTAGGACTTTGACATCTGAATGAAATGAAACACCTTTCTGGTCTTCCAATCGCTCAAAGCATTTTAACTCTACATGTCACATTCACACATTGCTGGCCCAGGCTACCATACAAGGTGCCACCTGCTACTCAAATTAAACAACCACACACAGTTTGGGGTTCAGTATCTTTCCCATGAACACTTTGACATGCGGACTGGTTGCCGATCCTCAAACTGATGTCCTCCAATGAGTAATGATATGCTTGTGGAACAATATGGCTCATATATGTGCTTTAATAGTTTTTGGACAACAATGTAGCTTGATGGCACAGAGGAAGACGATATATCAGGCCTTGGATACACACACTACTTTTTTACTTGTAGGTTTTCAAACAAAGCAACATAGAGCAACTTTTTAAATCCCTACAGATTAGGGATCTCAAACATTGAGTCTTCAGGAGAAACCAGACAAAAAATATTCATGTGCTCCAAACAGCTGCGCATCACATCGAATTCCCCTTCACATAACTCCCAGTGATTCTCGCCTTGCCGAGTCGAAGGTGGCTGATATCTGATTTTCCCAACCTAAGACTCTCGCCTTGTATGAAAATGAGACACATTACCGGTCCATTAATTGATCCGGGCGCTGCTTTGAAATGTGGACCTCCCTGAGAATCAGGAATTAGGGCCGACTCCGGGGCCAATTAGGTGAGTCCTCGCCGTGTCTCCGCCGGCTCCTCCGACGCATCTCAATCAGTCCGGACCGTCCGCAGGTGAAATGCCAGACGGAGTCGCCGGTCGCCTTCGTGAATGCTAAAGGCGGCCGGGAGGTAATGCTATTCATGTCCAAATCATGCCATGCATACAGCGCAGGGGGCAGAGGCTAATCGTCTCTCATTGGCTGGTTTTACCTTTCATGATCCTCTTGATGCTCCTCACTCAATATGTGATACCAGCTTTTACCTTCCTCTTTCATCTCTGCCAATAATAGCAGCAGCGCGTCTATGAATAGCAAAGAAGAAGATATGTGGAGGTAATTATCCCTCCGGGAGGATCCCTCCCCTCTCCCTTATTTTAGAGATTTTAAGATCTAATGCACAATCACTGTCAAGTTAGAGCTTTGATATGAGAGTTATGTAATGTGTTATTGATCCTTGTAGGGGTGTTTTACTCCCCTTGTTTGTCCTCCACAGAGAGGTCAGAGGTCAGGGGCCAGAGGGTCAAAGTTTTTATTTCCATTTGTAACATGCTTATGATCACTCTGCTTGTATCATGCATCATATCTCTTGATCAAGAACCTCTTCTTCAGTAGAGCAGATCAGCGGCTCTTAACCTGGGGACCCCGAGGTGTCCTTAAGGGAGTTCCACAGGGTCCCCAGAAAATAGGGGAATAGTTTGTTGTCACTATTTAATTCAGTATCAAAGCGAGCCCAAAGTGAGTATGAGTCATAAGACTTCCTCCATGATTATCTTCTCAGCTGTAAATGGTAAATGGACTGCACTTGTGTCGCACCTTTTTAGTCTTTCGACCACTCAAAGTGCTTTTAAACTACGTCACGTTCACCCATTGACACGCTGGTGGCCGAGGCTAGGGTACACTGGTTTTAATAATTTCTAACAACCAAAAATCTTTTCAGATTTTGGTTTTCAAGCTAAATCTGATTAAACTGAGGTCCGTGACCTAATGTGTATTAGAGTTCTCAATCTCAACCCAAGCCCGACGCACCCTGAAAAGCCCAACGGGTCAGAGCGGATTTGGGCCAAAACAGTGAGCTGATTGGCAGGGTTGGGTGGGGCAAAGGGGAAGGAGCAGCAAGGCTCCGTGCTGGGCCCCCTGTCCTTCTTCCCAGCTGGAGCAGGGAGTTCCTCTGGCTGGGCAACACATTCCCACTCCGACCTCGTCACATATTGACATTTGGTCATGGCATTTCCACGTCCAGATACGTCGTCCAAGGTACCCTGGCTGTTTACGTTCTGGGACGCAGTGTCAACTTCAGCCTGTTACGTGCAGTCTCTTTCAAAATAAACTCACTACGTCAGTACAGCACCACAAATTGACGTTTGTTTGTTTTTTCTTTCAACAACAAACGCACATGGTTAGGTTAAGGAAAACAGAACAAGGTTTGGCTTTACAATTATCTGGAAGGCGAACATCAGCCTCCCGGGAGAAAGTTGCTGGTTCATTCACTACCCCTCCCTGTAATTACGAGCCCTTTTTTTTTTTAAGGATACAAACGTGGACATTGAAGGCTGACTCTCGTCTTTCTTTCCATGGCAAGACTTCATCATGTGCCTCTTAAGTGTCGAGGTCCCCGTCTTTTTGCTGTCATATACCAGCTCGCGCTGCACTTGGGACACTCGACGAAGCCGACACACGTTGTCACCGTCGACAACTCACATGTGCGCAGCCAGACCCACAGGTTGGGTTGGGTTGGGTCTGAGTCAGGTTTGGGTTCGGGCAGAGAATCTAAGCTCTACCCTAAAGGCCCGAACATACTCGCGCGTACTTTAAGCAGAGCGGACTCCGCGAGGAATGTCCGCAGTCATTCGGGCTTTCATAGTTAAGCGCACTTCCGCATTGTAGTTTCCTGTAAAAATCTGAGCTTTGCGTGCACAGGGCTTGTGGACGTCCGCTTTGAGTCTGCGCGGATCTCCGCAGAGTCCGTTCGGCGTACGTTCCGCCCGAGTATGTTCGGGCCTTAAGCCGACTTTTGCCCCCTTAACTTGCGTTGTAGACCCACTGTGTTCACCCCTGATGCTGCTGGACGCCATTGCAGTATAACAGCGACCAACCGCGTATCATGCCGATACGAAAGTACAGCTGGAAGTCTGGCTGACTAAGCTCCGGATTTCGACACATTTGGATTGGGTCCTCCGTGATTCAACATTACCTTGTTATTGTTAGACTTAGTTGACTTCTTAAATTTAATTTCTAGGATGTTTACAGCTGCTGAACACACACTGTGTACCAGCGGTGTAGTGTACGTGATAGGCAGGTATACCCCGTGTAACAGCTAAGAGAAATCCAAGATTTCCGAATACCCATGTTATAGAATAACGCCAACTGGCTGCGTACCATTAAACGTGAAAGGGCAGCTCTTTCGTCAGTGTCTGACACCAGAAGTCACCGACCAAGCGCCAGTATTTGTCGACTTCTTACTGAGACTGAATTGAGCTAGCTTTCTATATAATCACCCATCAAGCCAGGAACACATAAAGGATGCACATCAACATTCAGCTAGAAGACGGACAACAGAGCTAAACTTTGTGTTTGCGAACCCTAGACAATGTATTCAGGGTTAACAGCAGTGCGGGACTGTGTAGTACAAATGGTGTACGAGTGTGTGGGAGTGCACAGAGTGCTGAAATAAATATTCCTATTGTTGAAATAAAAGAGAAACTGGATGTTAAAGGATTAATTCAACTGTATGAACTCAGGGGGTTAAGGGTCAGATTTGTTTCCAAAAGACTCATTTTCAAGACTTTGCAGGAATAATGAGGCACTTTTAAATATCGCTGCACTTATGTTACAACTTTTCCAATATAAGTACATTTTCAGACCCACAGAAAATGATTATAGAACAAAAAATTAATAAAATAATTATTTGATATTATTTAGTTGCAAAATTAAACTTAGATATTAAAGAACAACCCAGTTAAAAATATTTTTTATACGTATATATCTCCTTTCAGAGACTGACTTCTCATTGTGCGTATGTTAATAGGCATAATTATGATCCAGTCTGTCACATTTCAGCCACATAATCCCTGGGAGCTGACCATGTGCTGTGTTCAGATGTGTCCTGCCACTCTAAACCCTGTTGTAATCCCGCGTTCAGCCAGCGTGAGCCTTAATTGAAATAATCCCTGCCGATGAGCGGAGAGCGGCGCTGCTCAGACGTGCAGCCGGAGCCAGTGTCATGATGGGTCCAGTTTAACCCACTGTGTGACTCTGACCTTTCCCTCGCTGCTCGCTGGGACCATCTGAACCCGGCCCAGTAAGGACATCTGGTCGGATACTGGGGAGGTCGTTTGATCCGCCTGGCTGGTCCCAGAGGCCTTTCAGACCCTCTCAGACTTACTGTACAACACTGAGTGCTGCTGGAGCGGGACGTGACACCAGCACGGTTTAGTATCAGGAAAGACGCAGCTTTGGTTTTTAATATTGAGTGAGTTTTAATAAAATAGGTTATGACTTGTGCATAAATGTGAACAAAAGGGTCATCCCTTTATAAAGAAATATAGAACCGAGCTTTGTATCGCAGATTAATTCACAAAACAGCAGCAAAATCCAAGTAATTCAACAGGCCCCAGATCTGTTTTTACACCCAGAATAATAATTTAAATAAATGTATTTGGTGTTTTAGTCTCTGAACCGTAAAATCTGACAAGTTGATTTTAGAAAAAACAAAATTATTAGTCTTAAATTGTGTTTACTTTTAGTCAACTTCAGACTAATGGTTATATTTGCCATTGTTTTGCTAGAATTTTTAAGTAAAATCGACTTAATTTTACTGTGACCTTTTTTGTTCCATTTGATCCAGTGTACTTTGAATTTTATTTTTTTTTAAAAAGTGCGTAAACATGAATAAAATATTTCATTCAATTTCACTGAACTTTCATCAGAATAATCATCTTGGTATCATTACTACTTCCCAGGGAGTACGAACAGTTTGCACAGGCTGCCAGTCAAGTGTTCGTCTGTCCAGATTTAATTTAATTGTATTGCTTTACTTGTTAATTTATTAATTTTGCTTGTGATTTTAGCTAATTGGGGCGCTAAAGACAAGAAAACAGACACCACCAACGGAGGTGTTTGAAGTTAGTTTAGTAATCATGTATTGAATCATTTGAATTTTACCTACTTTACCTTGACAGTTGATAAAATTTGATAAATGAAATTGCTTTTGTTCTGTTGCACTGGGAGCATATTCATTAAAGCAATTTTAAAACAACTCATACTAACCCAACAAAACAAATTAAAGTTTTCCTTGTAAGTGGTTAAAAAGCTTTGGGGAAGAACATTTAAAAAATTGCGTTATTGACAGCATAAACACAGTTAATTCATATAAACCAAGAGAATGTCTCCAATTTTCGACTGTTAACTTAAAAATTTAAACTATTGAATCACAATTTATTTTAATATTTTCAGATTTGACACAGTGAAACAAACTCTCTACAAATTCTACAACAATCCCAGTTTGAAAAGCATCATGCATCATGAAGCCTTGTTCTCTCCAAAAGGTCTGACTTCTTCTATTGACATTATTCTAAACACTAACTCACCTGTCAATTGTTAAAAAGATAAATACATTCATGAATGGGAATCAGATTTTGGATGCAATTACTTTGATGTCTATAGGTCAAATATTCTTGAAATGTCTCAAACTGTAATAATCCAAACTAAACAGACAAATACAGTTTAATATCTTTAATAGAATCTATTACACTTCACATAGATTCCCTTAATTACCAGAAATGTGACCCAGTGATGGAAATTTACGTCATACGCTTTGGAATTTTTCTTATCTGACAGAAATTTGGACTTCAGGTCGTGTGTGGATCTTAGGAGACACACAAAAACTTCATGTGAATAAATTACTTAATATTACTCGTGGCCATCAATGGGAAAAAAGTGTGCTGTACAAAAGTGCGAATCAAAAACAATGATGAAATGAATTAACATTCCATAGTACACTGGAAAAGGTCTTGTACACTGTGTACGACTAAATATAGGACTCTTTTCTGGCCAAACTATCATCACTGCACCCTTTGGCAAGTGATTTACTACGGAAACTTTTCCTGTGCTTTTATTCTATTAGCAAACATTAGGACCTCATCCCGTACTTGACTGAATTTGTTTTTCGACTTTTCAATTGAGAACGAGTGTGAAATTTCTGCCACACCAGGACTGTGGGTGGGAGGTGGCAGGGGGCTTTTTGTTTGTTGCTCTGTTCGTCTTTCTCTTTTGGATTTGTTTATGGAAAAAAGAAGAAAAAAGCTGTTTTGTTTCAATAGAAACATCTTTAAAAAAGCTTTGCCGAAGTTAGAAACATTCAGTACAGCAGGATGTTTTTCCATCCTTGTGACAGTGGCAAAAGAGCAACCGATGTCGTCTGGTTTCAAAAACGATCCACCTTAACAAGACTTTAAGAAACCCGAACAAGAAGCGAGTGTTCATGTCACTCAGATAATCTTTGTTATGTGAAATGGTTTAAACAAAATACCTCAAAATGCTTTAAAATAAAATCAATTGTAACCATTCGTGGTGGAGAACATGTGCATTTGCCTCCACCCTCCATTAAAAACATAAAGTTGAAGAGGGGTCTTAATTTTGACGAAATTAAAGACGTTGTTTTTAGTTCATTTTTAGTAACTCATGTACTTAACTTACTCCTATTGTTACCTTATTAGTCACTTTACTGGGCCCAGTGAGTGACCCTGACCCAGCAAAATCACTGGTTTCTCTGGTTGTTACTGGGAATGAGAGTTGAATTGTGGTCACTTCACTCAGTGTTACTGTAATTTGATGCATTCTCTGACATGATAATTTCCGTATGGATAAATAAAAGTTCTATTGAATTTAATTGATCAAATCGATGCAGAAAGGACAGTAGATTTGTAAAATTTTGGCAGGATGCAGGAAAATTAATTGTTAGATGCTTAAAATTTCCTGAGGCAGGATCTCCAAACCCACCGTTTCATACCCTCTCCCCCCACTCCACCCCATTGAAGACATGACAATAGCAGAGGGCTTTTATTTTGACAGAATTTAAGACATTTACAACATGAATTGATGCAGAAAAGACACAAATTGGTGCATAAAATTCACCTGAATGCAGGAAATTTAGTGTATGATGCTCAAAATTAAACCCCTTGTTTCGTACCCACACCCCCAGTTAAACATGACAGCAGCAGAGGACTTTTATTTTGATGAAATGAAAGACATTTTTTGCCATAAATTGATGCAGAAAAGACACAAAGTTGTCCAAGAATCGACCTGAATGCAGGATATTAGGTGCTAAATGCTCAAAGTTTCCGGGGGATGACCTCTGAACCCCCCATTTCAAATTAAAGACATCTACACCATGAGTTGATGCAGTAAGGGCACAAATTGGTGCAGGAAATTTAGTATTTGATGCTCCAAATTTCTTGGGGGAGGACCTCTGAACCCCTGTTTCATGCCCTCACCCTCCAATTAAACATGATGGTTGTGGAGGACTATTACTTTGACAAAATGAAAGACATTGTTACCATAGGTTGATGCAAAAAAGACACAAATTGGTGCAGAAAAATTCACCTAAAATTTAGTTTTAGATGCTGAAAATCATGACATGACAGTGGTGAAGGACTCTTTGACAAAGTTAAAGACTTTTTTTTGTTATAAATTGATGTACAAAAGACAAAAAAAACTGTCAATTTTCACCAGAGTGCAGAAAATTAAATGTTAGATGTACAACATTTCCTGAGGGAGGAATAACAACATGACAGTGGCAGAGGGCTTTTATTTTGACGAAGTTAAAGACAATTACAACATAAACTGATGCAGAAAAGACGCAAATTTGTGCATAAAAATTCACCTGAATGCAGGAAATTAAGAGTTTGATGCTCAAAATTTCCATGGGGAGGACCTACAAACCCCCAGTTTTATGCCCTCCCCTCCCCTGGTTAAATATGACAGTAGTGGAGTGCTCTTATTTTGACAAAATTAAATACATTTTTTATCATGAATTAATACAGAAAAGACAGATTTGTACATAAAAGTTCACCTGCATGAAGGAAATTAGGTATTAGATGCTCAAAATATATTGGGGGAGGACCTCCCAACGCCTCGTCTCATGCCCACCCCCAAATAAAAACATGACAGTAGCAGAGGGCTTTTATTTTGACGAAATTAGAGTTTTTATTATAAATTGATGCAGAAAAAAAGACACAAATTAGTGCATAAAACTTCACCTGAATGCAGGAAATTAAGTGTTTGATGCTCAAAATTTCCTGGGGGAGGACCTACAAACCTCCCATTTCATGCCTTCCCACCCCCCCACACCAAGAACAACATGACAGTGGCAGAGGACTTTTATTTTGACATAATTAAAAACATTGTCACCATAAATCGATGCAGAAAAGACAAAAATTGGTGCATAAAAAATCACTAGAATGCAGGAAATCAAGTGTTGAGAGTTGATGCTCAAAATTTCCTGGGGGAGGACCTCCAAACCGTACAGTAGTAGAGTGCTCTTATTTTGACAAAATTATAGACATTTTTATCATAAATTAATTAATAATACAGAAAGGACAAATTTGTGCATAAAACTTCACCTGAATGCAGAAAATTAAATGTTAGATGCTCAAACTTCCTCGTGGAGGACCTCTAAACCCCCTCACAACAATAAAAACACAACAGTAGCAGGGGACTTTTATTTTGACAGAATTAAAGATTTTTTTTTTGTCAGAAATTGATGCAGAAAAGACACAAAATGCCTCAACTTGCACCTCTAAACCCCCCATTACCCAAATAAAAACATGACAGCAGCAGAGGACTTTTATTTTGATAGAATTTAAGACATTAACACCATGACTTGATGCAATTAGATGCTTAGAATTTCCTGGGGGAAGACCCCTAAACCCTTTGTTTCATGCCCACTGCACACCTCGCCAATGAAAAATATGACAGTAGCAGAGGACTTTTATTTTGACGAAATTAAAGCATTTTTCTTATCATAAATTGATGTATAAACGACACAAGTTGCACAAAAATTAACCTGAATGCAGGTAATTAAGTGATAGATGCTCAAACTTCCTAGAGGAGCACCTCCAAACCCCCTGTTTCATGCCTTCCCACCCCCTCACAACAATAAAAACGCAATAGTAGCAGGGGACTTTTATTTTGACAGAATTAAAGACTTTTTTTTTGTCATATATTGATGCAGAAAAGACACAAAATGCATAAAATTGCACCTCTAAAACCCCCATTACCCAAATAAAAGCATGACAGTAGCAGAGGACTTTTATTTTGACACAATTTAAGACATTTCTATCATAAATTAATATAGAAAGGACAAATATGTGCATAAAAAAAATAAAGAAAAATAAATGTTAGATGCTCAAACTTCCTAGGGGAGGACCTCCAAACCGCCCGTTTCATGCCTCCCCACCCCCTCACAACAATAAAAACACAATAGTAGCAGATGACTTTTATTTTGACAAAATTAAAGACTTTTTTTGGTCAGAAATTGATGCAGAAAAGACACAAAATGCATAAAATTGAACCTCTAAACCCCCCATTACCCCAATAAAAACATGACATTAGCAGAGGACTTTAAGTTTGACGGAATATAAGACATTTACACCATGACTTGATGCAATTAGATGCTTAGAATTTCCTGGGGGAGGACCCCTAAACCCTCTGTTTCATGCCCACTGCACGCCTCGCCAATGAAAAACATGACAGTGGCAGAGGACTTTTATTTTGACGAAATTAAAGCATTTTTCTTATCATAAATTGCTGCATTAAAAGGCAGATTTTGCCTAAAATTTAACCAGAATGCAGGAAATAGTTTGATCCCCACCCCCAATCAATACATCACAGAAGCAGAGGACTTTTATTTTGACAAAATTAAAGATATTTTTATCACAAATTGCACAAAAACTTAACCAGGACGCAGGGAGTTTGATGCTCTTTTTTTTCGTGAGTACCCCCGAACGCCCAGTTTAATGTGCCCCCCAGCAGCCGAAACAAAACCAGTGCTCTTGACCAGTTGCCAAAATACGGAGACTTGAGGCCCAGCATGAAACGCATGAAGAGAACACTTACTGTTTTACTGAAAATACAGTAAACATCAGTGTAACTCAGGCACAGGAGGCCTGTCAAGGTAAGAGCCTGGAAAACTACATTACAATATTAATTTTAATACAAATAAAGGTCAACACTCGATGACACACTGAGGGACACATGTCCGTATGTCCGACCTCTCTGACTCTGAATGTTTCACCTCACAGATCTGAGCTAATAAACTGAACTGAAAGCTACACAATGTCTGTTTCTGAAGATTTCAAACACACCCAGTGTGTTTAAACAGCGCTGTTTATAATGCATCACCTCTGAATTATTATCCGCCGCGTGCTCCTCACTAATGAATGTGTTTCTCTCTGTGTATTTAGTTATTCTGCGTCTGAATGGGTCCGTCTCTGCCTCCTTTTCCTGCCACTGTATCTAAAACAGTGCATTAACATCTGCAGCCCATTTAGTGCTGCTGACACCAGGCTAATAACAGTGTGTGTGTGTGTGTGTGTGTGTGTGTGTGCGAGCGTAAGCACCAGCCAACAAGCACAGCTGAAAGGTGTCACCGAGGCTCCTACGCCTCCTCTAACAGTTACTGATTCAGGGGGCGCTTGCTTTTTTTTCCCTCTTCTTCTTTTTCTGTTTTTTGTGCGGCCTCAAGCTGCCGGCTTTAAAGGAACATTCAACAGAAACGCTGTTTGTGTTCAACATCCAGTTGCTTGTTTCCAGTCCGGTTCAGTGGCTGTAATGGCCGAGTTATTAGACGTAATCAAACGCCTCAGAAGGTCGACGTCGCCGGCACCTGAGGGACTGGTTTCTCATATCTGTAGGTGACAGAGGGAGTGTTCGGCGCGTGCAGATGGAGAGGAGGGGTGTTAGAAAACGGAATAAAAAACAAAACAGTGTCCACACCCCTCGCTTATTCTTCCACTGTCTCTTTCTCTGCATTGTTATTTGTCCATTTCAAATTATTGATCTTTTACAAATATTTTTCAAGGTATCTTAATTACTCGCAAAAGAAGCGGCGCCTTGGCCGGCGGACAACACAAATAAGTTAATTTGCATTTCTGTGTTGTGAGTGTTTTGGCAGGCGCCGCGCCGGTCCAGATTGTAACCCCTATTTCTGCCTCCAAAAACCTGCCTTGGAGGAGCGTCCACGGAGGGATTAGGGATTTAGTGGGGAAGGTAAGTGTGACTACAAGCTTTGGCTCGCCATCTGCTCCCCAGCAGAGTTGAGGCCAACCTGTGCAGCCTGCAGCAAAGACCTGGGCACTGTGCTAACTCTGGTTTGAGCCAACCTGGCGCCCGCGGCCCCAATCACCAACAGTCTGCTGATTAGTTGTAAGAAGCACTCCATATGTAGCAAAGTTTTTTTTTCCTCCTCTCTTTCTGTCTGTCTCCTTCCCTTCCTTCCTCTCCTCCTTATGTATTCCCTCGCCGCATTAAATAAATATGGATGTATGGAATTTTTTTTTTTTTTTTTACAGCAAATGGCGGATCGCCTTGGGTTGTCTGGCAAAAACGAGCCCGTTCTTCTTCTCTTTCTCCCTCTCACCTCTGACAGAATACCAAGCCAGGGAAAGGAGAAAAAAAAGATGAAGAAGAAGAAATCCTGGCCGTGCTCCTCTTCTTCTTCTCCTTCCCTCCCTTGCTCTCTTTTGCCTGGCAGCGCCGGGAGACAGATGACAAGGGTTTGTGGCCGTCTGATCACCCCTGGGTGGGTATTTTCTAATTTATTTAACGGCAGCTTATTAAAGAAAAAAAACAAGATGAAGAAGAAGAGGAGGAGGAAGAATGGAGAACACAGGCGGAAGGCAGATCTCTCGCCCCAGTGGCCAGGGGAGTCAACCCAGCCAAGGAAGAACCAACGAAGAAGAAGAAGAGGATGCGCCGACTCCCCTGGTAGAGATACCCGAGAAGATCAAACGACACCGGAGCAGGAGGAGGAGGAGGAGGAGAGAAAGGAAAGGAGGGAGAAAACACACGAAACATAATGCTCATTATTTAATTGCAGCCATTCCTGTTGCCAGGAACCTATTTCTCAGTATTAATTATTCATATTTTATTTCAGTAATCCAATACTCAGGTGAGAGCGGCTGCTCTTGATAGAACATGTAATTTGGAAGCTTAATGGCAGCAGGGCGGCCCGAGCAAGGGATTAGAAACACAGTATAAATCACTAATGGCCACGCGAACGCACGGCGGCTTGAATCCGTCTTGCTTTGTGTTTACTTGTGTTTTATTGCGTAGCTCCGAGGGAAACACTTGGCGCTGACCTTTCTCCGCGACGCGACGGAGCAGGGTGGAGAAAAATAAAAAATCACCAGGCAAACTAAGATAATTTCCCTGATTTGTCCAAACAAAGAGTTCATCAGCATCTCTCTCTGGCTGACAATGAGTATACAGACGCAGAGCACGGCGCAGGCCTGACATGTTTGCACACATGGCCTGATTCATACAAATTATGTTTTTCAAGCAGAATAGCACCATCACTTACTTTTGATCCGATTAGCTGCGTTCGCTCGTCTCCTCGTTTCCCTCCTGCTGCATGAAATTCATCTCGTCCTCGGCCCAACACCTCCATTTGTCTGCTTGATGAAACACTTCAGGATAATCACAATTTATGGACTTGCAGGAATTTGGGGAAGATTATAAACATACAGCGTTCTTGTCAGCTGACTGTAAAGCCCCAGGCTGTGCCTGTGTTTTGTTTTTTTTATGCTCCCACATAAATGTCTCTGTCACCCCGTCGCCATCGCTCAGACAGGCTGACAGTGCAGGAGGCGTTCGCTGCTTCTCACCCATCCATATTCTCTGGTGTGGTCATGAGAATAAAATTAAAAACATGATCATAAAGGTTTTGTATATTTTTATTTTTCCTTTAATTAAAAAAATAAACAGATTAACCTGATGTGAACTGTATGGATTCTGTCACTGTTGAGAATGTGTTCAGCTTCAGCAAAAAGGTCAGATATGGCAGTTACTGAGTTTTCCGTAATGTCAGTGAACGTGTCACTCCCAGCGAAGTTGTGTGTTTTTAAGATGCTGTAAAGCCTGTCTGACTGTGACCTGTGTGAGACACCCACCTGTGATTGCTGTAAGCCGAGGAGCGAAAGCTATTGAGGTAGCCGCTAATGTAGAGAGCACCTTGTGAAGCAGACATGTTTGTTGTTTTGGCGTTACTACCCCAGCAAGCATTTTTTGGTTTAAAAAACGTCTAATAGCCGTCTACATGAAGACCTGACGTCTAGGCTAAATCACGGCTGAATTTGGGCTGTCAGTGAAAATTTGGTAGACGTCTAACCATAGCCAAAGTGTAGACGTCATCAATTATACGGCTGTGTAGAGACCATGTCCAAAAAATGGAGATAAACATATTTTAAGTACTGTTGACTCTCCATACCGCACGCCACCTGCAATGGCGAAAATTACATTCAATCAATTTCAAAATTAAATCGGCTAGATTTGGGTTACATGTAGCTAGACTAAATCGGAGCTAAATATAGCCAATACGTTTAAATCACGACTATTGCTTGCTGGGACAAAACAAGTTCATGCCTCGTAGCCTCACTGTGAAGGGACGCTACAGTTACGATAAAATTTGAACACATTTACGCATGCTAAGCTAAGCTAACTGTCTGCTGGATGCAGGCCCCAGAAACACAGCTTACACCAAAGTCGTTATCTGGCCACGTACCCATGGGTATATGTAGAAATGTACAGGTCCCCAGACTATCACAGGGCTGACACATAGAGACAGACAACCATTCACACTCACATTCACACCTACGGACAATTTAGAGTCACCAATTAACCTGCATGTCTTTGGACTGTGGGAGGAAGCTGGAGCACCCTGACACGAGGAGAACATGCAAACTCCCCCACCCCAGGGTTCGAACCAGAAACCCTCTAACTGTGATTCAACTGCTGCACCACCGTGCCACCTTTCCTTTTATTTTGAAAGTCAATGACACAAGTTGAACCTTTGACCCTGTTGTCACATTGGTCACCAACGTTGAGGACTCCAACGGTGCAACTGTGCAGTCCGAGAATGAGGTGGTAGGGACGTACACCTTGGCCCTACCCCTAGATTTGCGCGTTCCCGCGAGGGGTAGCGGTGTCCCAATTCCTTTTTGCCTGTAGGGGTAGGGGCCATAACGAGGGGTAGTGGTATGAAACTAGCCCTTCGGAGCGAGGGATTTCAGATGCTGACTTGCCAGCGAGGGGTAGACGTCGCCATGGCTACCACCGAGCAAGAGACGGGGAAAAAAGTTCATACATAGCTAACGTTACCGTCGTCAGGTTGCTTGTTAGCTCTGGCATCTGTCATCTGTCCTGTTCTGCAAAATTGTCGGACTTTTCACATTACGATAACACGCCAGCTAGTATAACTATGCTGCCTCGTAATGTTAGCTCGTTAGCTAGCTAGCAGAAGTGCCCTGTTGTCTGCCGTTCATCAAACGAAGCATGATGAATGCGGCAAACGTGAACGGTAGGATGAATGAGACTGAGAAATAGTTACGTATGCGTGAACGTAATCGACGTGGTGACGTAGTGAGTGGTGTCCCAAATCCTAGGGAAAGATTTCAACCTCTACCTCTCGTTGCTTCATTTCGAGGGCCAAGGGGTAGTGGGCAAGGGGGGGTATTGGGATTGGGCCTAAATCAAGTTCAAGACACCCAAGGAGGATCCTTTGGAGGTTTTATGGTGGATGAAGGAGCATGCTAAAATGTTTCCCAACCTGGCAGTGATTGAATGTTTTCGCCATCCAGTGAAAGAGGCGTCTCCTTCGCTGGATTTGTAATTCAAGAACGAAGAACCCAGCTTAAGGTGAGGGACTGAAGCCTGAGTGTATCACGGGACTTTTAATAACGGGTGCTGGCTTTGACTTAATGTCAGTCAACGTATCAGTTCGACACTGGCTCAGATTTCCTTCCAGATTTCCCCAGTGGCCACCTGCGGTATTGCAGCAAAAAAACGACACCTCGTGCTGCCAACAAGGTCGATTATGACTCTTGATGTTATGCATTTTTGATCCATGCAGCTTTTAAGGGGATTTAAAAATCCATGATATCATCAAAAGTCTACGAGACCAGTGGGAGAAACACTGCTGATGTCATTTTGATGCCGATTGCCTCCAGGGTGAACTCTGTTCGTCAAACGGACCATAGTTCTTCAGACATACACAATATTTTCTCGTCTTCCTGCACCGTATCGTTGGGTGTGCTTGCTTTCGTACCTTGCTGGCAACAAAACAAAAGTGTCTGGGACAGCTCCTGGAGTTCGGCATGCGCTCCCAGTTGGCCATCGTACCACAAACTTTAAAGGCCTTTTCCTCAAAGTCATGGCTCACTGACGTATGGAATTATTGCTGATACCATCACAAAGAGTAGAGTCTCTTGTTTCTAGAAATACCTACAACTCAAGACGTCTCTCAGGGTCAGTGTGGCTGGGAATGAAAGAGCAAGTCACATATTTCAAATGGTTAAACTGTATTCCTGAAGGCGATGCTCCTCATCTTCATTTAACAAGCCAATCTGGCTGAACATGCCTCCGCCCACAGCGAGTAGTAACGTCTGTGAGTGTGAACATACTGTAAATGTGCTGTTGCATCTACTGTAAGCTTTAAAATGCACAGGCCTTTTTTTTTTTGTTGTTGGGGAGAAAAAGGTGCTGCGCAGCATTTAGCCACACAAGAAAAAAGGCAATTAGGTCATAGAATATGCACACATCTTGCATGCTCTCTGGTCTCCCGCAATTTGGGCTAAAAAAAAAAGTAAAGGTCAGCCACGTTAGTCAGATTGCGCTCGACAAATTCTAAAAAGGCTCACTGGTCACGCCGAATGTATTCCCTGCAACATAATTAGCCCCCTCAATTCCCTGTCGTGCCAGGCTACCGGGTGTCTCAAAAGCCCCACCCCTTCCCCCAAAATGCCTTTCACCTCTGCTTGCTCTGCGGTGATGCCCCCCCTTCCCTCCTCTCTTCCCCTTCCCTTCCTCTCCCCTCTCACCGCTCTATCACACATTGTTGCTACCCTAAACTTGCTGCAGATGCGGTCGGCTGATGCATAAATTAGTCATCAACATTAGCATTAGCCGGCGCGTGGCACCCGGTGCCAACTGCTCTCCGAACGGCCATAAAAGGTCATGTTTTGATGACTGAATGCCACACAGGCACCTTGGCTCCCCGGAGGAGGGTTCCCCAGGTGCACGTGAAAGGTTAAAAATTACCTACCCGCCGCCGCCTGTCTCTGGCGAAGGAAATAATTAGGGGGTTTTTAGGGAGCGGCAGAATGCCTCGCTGTCAGATGACAGAGCGTTACCTAATGGTCGTATCTGGGGAAGAGTCAACCGGCCTGTCATTCTCTTGACAGGACAAATGAGCATAATGGTGGCAGGGAAATGGGCGCCTGTTCCCCCTTTTTTTTTTTTCAGCCAGGGAGGCGGCGAGGAGGGGAGGAGGAGGGGGGTAAAATGGCAGCGCCTGAGCAGAATAACACAAGCACGTTAACCTTTTACATAAATCTGTTAACACGTGTATGAGTGCTGTTTAAAAGTGAGGCTTGATGCTCTGCTTCTCCAAGGTGCGCTGAGCCGCGTGCAGGTTTTTCCTGCTACTTCCTGCTTGAATTTGTTTTTATATATTTTCCTGTTGTTGCGGCAACAAACTAGAGTTTTGTCACGTAAACTTGGAGCTGTAGGAGAGAAGAAACCCCAGCTGAGAGCAGAGAGAGCGCAGAGGTGTTCCATTTAAGCACGGAAATTAAAGTGCAATAAGGGCATGATGAAATATATTCTTTACAATACAGTATTTTAAAAATAAATCTACTTGCAGTACATGATTTAAATGTGCATCATCGAATTTTAAATCAAAACTGACATCAGGCAAGAAAAATGCCAATTTTCAAGTGAGTGATTTCCTCACTTTACTTACAAAAACACTTAAAATTTCTCTTAACACTTCCCAAATAATATGTTTCAAACTCAACACTTCCTGTCGATCCTTCATAGTAAAAGCCTCACAAGGAGTTTCGGAAAACTGAACTTTAAAATAGAGCCTGACTGATATTGGGGGCCGATACTGATATCAGGAAGTAAAAAGTTGCGATACTGATATCAGCCGATATTACACGTATACAAGAACATTCACTGGCAACTTAGGTACACCTGTTCAACTACTCGGCCAATCGTGTGACTGATTTAAGTGACTCTGAACGTAGCATGGTTGTTGGCGCCCGAAACGGCTGATCTACTGGGATTTTAACGCACAACCTTCTCGAGAAAATATCCAGTGAGCCAAAATGCCTTGTTGATGCCAGAGGTCAGAGGTCAGAGGAGAATGGTCAGACTGGTTCAAGATGATAGAAAGGCAACAGGAAGTCAAATAAGCACTGGTTCCAACCAAGGTCTGCAGAAGACCATCTCTGAAGCAACAACACCTTGTCCAACCTTGAAGCAGATGGGCTACAGCAGCAGAAGACCACACCAGGTGCCACTCCAACGTGACAGTGAGTTCACTGTACTCCAGTGGCCTCCACAGTCACCAGATCTCAGTCCAATAGAGCACCTTTGGGTCAATATGGATCAAAATCTCTGAGGAATGTTTCTAGCACCTTGTTGAATCTATGACACCACGAATTTAAAAGGGGGTCCCACCTGGTACTAGCAAGGTGTACCTAATAAAGTGGCTGCAGCAACCTTTATTGTTGATAATGACATGATGACTGATATATTGATCTGGCTCTGTTCAAGGCAACATCAGCTGGTGTGCAGTGGGACATGCAGCAGCTTCCTCTTTGACTGAAGGGGAGGAGTTGTCCATCCTCCAAAGCAGAAGGTGGCAGCAGAGCACCTCAAATGTTGCCACCTGCAGAAGAAGAAGAAGAAGGAAGTAGTGAGGCATTCCCAGTGGGCGTGGCAGTAGCTCAATCACAGAGGTCTGAATGAAGTGTGGATCAACATGTGGACATGCTGCTGTTTGGGTGGATTGGACTCCCACAGGTGCTTCCTGCAGTTTGGCTGCACCAGACACACTCCAGGTGAGTACATTTCCCAAACTCTGAACTTAAACTCAAATCAATATCCTGCATGGTTGGAGTGAGGGAGGGAGTGAGGGAGTGAGGGCAGGTAAACAAGCAGCAGCTGAGCCTCGTTAACACACCTGTATGCACAGTCTGAGAGACAGACTGGTCAATGAGAAGGAAACCTGGAGAGTGTAAATACAGGAACAATCTTCAGATAGAAGGTGTTTAATTAATCTTACTATATAATGAGGAAAACTCTGTGTGTGTGTCTGTTCCACGTTTTTCTCCTCACTGACTTGGTCAATCCATGTGAAATCAAAGAGCATGGATACCAAGAGGTGAAGCTCTGTTGAATTTCTGCCAACAGCCACTAGGGGCGCTGCCGCCATTTTTGGACTGTTGAGCTTGGTGTGTTGCGCCCAGACAACATGCAAGATAAATAAATATAAATAAATAAATATATATACATATGTGTGTATGTGTATATATATATATATGTATATGTGTGTGTGTGT
>NC_065520.1:18121872-18154367 GCF_006386435.1 Epinephelus moara
AGAAATTTAACTCTAATTGGCAACTGGGTGGCGCTATAACAACAGAAAAATGCTTCAAAATGGCTAAAATGCGACCGATCACTGTGGCTCCCCCTGTGGACCAATGTTTTTTGTTTCTAATTTTTGGTATGACTAATTCATGGTATGGTATGCTGTACTCAATGGGTATGGACTAGTTCTTATAATTTTCCATATTATTAAAGGTCTGTAGGCTACACATTTGACAACAGAAGTTATTAATTTCACTTAATTAGGGACACCTTGCTAGTACCAGGTGGGACCCCCTTTTTAATTCTTGGTGTCACAGATTCAACAAGGTGCTGGAGACATACCTCAGAGATGTTGGTCCATATTGACATGATGACATCACACAGTTGCTGCAGATTTGTCGGCTGCACGTCCATGATGGAAGTAGCCATCAGAAGATGGGTACACTGTGGTCATAAAGGGATGGACACGGTCAGCAACAACACTCAGGTAGGCTGTGGTGTTTAAACCATGCTCAGTTGGTACTAAGAAAATCTCCCCCACACCATTACACCACCAGCAGCAGCCTGAAGCGTTGATACAAGGCAGGATGGATCCATGGCGCCACATTCTACAGACAGACAGCGCCAGAGTTGAAAGGTTCACGTTCTCTGGACTGGAGCAAGGCACAGATAGCGCCAGGGTTGTTCCAGCAGGGCTGTTTTTTGAGTGTCCAACAGTTTGTCTTGTTGTTGTGTTGTCACAGATACATCTGTCTGCAGCTGCATCACGTCCACTGTCTGCAGATATCCAGCCGACCTGTCACAGCGATGCTTCCAGAGGTTCGACCACTCACCAGATGTTTCGGTAAGTGGAGCTAAGTTGGATGTTTACTCGACTTAACTGTACGACTTCTCTCCTCCTAGTCTCTGTCAGTGTTTTATGTTCTGTTACTGTTGTTTATGTGAAAGTATTTGGTAACTGAAGGAGTCAGAGCTCCTGCAGGAACAATTTATCGTCTATTCAGGTCTTGGAAATGTAATATCAACTCGTCTCGGGATCATTTTTTCGACTTAGACATGAACATACGTTTCAGATTGTTTCCAAGTTATTATCTTTGATTTTTAAAACAGTTAAAATACCAAAATTTACATTTCAGTGGTGCAGCTGAATCTCCTATCTTAAGCACTCGAGAACATTTAAATGAAGTAAGTGGTTTCAAAGATGGTGCACAGTTTGGTTTGACCCAAACATTGAACATTTTTCAACCTTTAGCAACCAGAAACAAAAGCCAAATGTGCAGCGTTTAGCGCAGAGTACACACTCAGCGCCTCGTCATGCTGGTGACATTTGTAGCAGAGTCTAAATACATGGTGCTCCCATTGCAAAGAGTTAGGGAGTGTACGTTTTTACAGAAAACATTCCTCTCAAAGCCTCTTGCACATTTTGGGGTTCTGAGGGTATTTAAATAAATACAAAATACGACCATTTACTGCTCAATGTCCTTCTCTTAAGCCAAATAAAAAACAGAACTCCCTTATTTTAAGTGCTTGCCCCTTTTTGCACCACCCCCTCCCCTCTCATAAGTAACGTACAGTCCCTAAATACTAAATATTCGGCACTTGTATTTTTGTCGAGTCGAGGTGGAGCTGTCACTGCAGCAGGCGTTCTTCTTTCAGCGTGTATCGGCAGACTAGAACACTTGTAAGCTAGTACAATTGTTTTGAGCATGGACTTGTGACTTACCTACTTTTTACCCATGAGGCTTTGCACCTTTAACTGATAAACATGCCCTTAAATTATTCTTAAAGTGAGCAGCTAGACTTACCTTAAACTGGTGGGATGCAAACTTCCAAACCTGTAGTTGTCTGATACTTGGTGTTCATGACTTGAGACTTGACTTTGACTTGAGACAGATGACTTGACTTTTTTTTTATTTATTTTTTTTATCTACAATGAGTATTTTTCTCGATATTGAGACATTATATTTTGTGTTTTAAAATATAATGACACATAAATCGCAGCAGAGGAGAACCCGCTGGCTGATAATTGGGCCCACGCTACCACTTCATCCTGCCCGCAGCTCTCCTCGGAGGAATGGCGGTATGTTCAGTCGCATCATGAGCTTCAACGTGTGCTTTTATTTAGTTCTATCTGCGTGATACATGTCAGTTAAGTTTACAATAACTCATTCAGTATTGAACGTGCTTTGCAACCAGTGACACTAGTGATGGGCAAAGCAGTTCGTTAGATGTTACTGAATCACTCGAATCAGTTCATTAAAAAGATTCGTTTAAAAGATTCGTTCAAAAAAAATTCATTCAAAAGATTTGTTCAAAGAAATTGTTTCAAAGATTTGTTCAAAAGATTTGTTCAAAAAACTTGTTTAAAAGATTACCTACAGCACAGGCGACAAAAACGGGTGCCATCACATGCTCAGAATTTTAGCCTGGACTTGTGACATCACTACTTTTTACCCATGAGTCTTTGCACCTTTAAGTGATAAATATGCCCTTAAATTACTCTTAAAGTGAGCAGCTCAACTTACCTTAAACTTAAGGGGAAACACACTTCCAAACCTGCAGGAAATGATTTTTCATTGGGTCTAAGATATGATTAGAAATAAGGTGTATTTATAGAATGATGTCCGATTGCGTCTTAATTTGAAGTCAGGGTCGTTTAATGGTTTAGCTGAGGTCTCGGGCTGATGTTTGATCAGACTCAGCCGTGTTGCCCTTGTGTCTCCAGCCTGCTGTGCTGAGTCTGGTCTGAGCTGAGCTCCTGTCAGCTCCTCACACCTCTGATCAGCCTCAGAGGTTTCACCGCGGCTCGGAGGTGCAGTTTGAGTCTGTGCTGCAGTGCAGTTTAATTCTTCCTGTGCCACATCCTGCATGCTAACAGAGGGGTTATTAACATAACAAACTTAAATGCCCTATATAAATAATATGTTCGCAGAAATGCAAACCGGCTCAGCTGACACTGTTTAGGCAGCGCCTCCAACATCTGTTTATGAGCACTTTGCCTAATGATATCATCCGATATCATTAACTGTGGCAGTGCACGCCGCAGCAGCAGGTGCAGCTGTTTATGCCCCCCCCCCTCCCCAACACACACACATACACACACACACACACTTGAAGAGAAAAGACTTTCACAGTCTCCTCCAGCACCAGCACCAACCCTTCCCTCCCTTCCACCCCACGAATCGCCAAACCGCTCATTAGGACAATTTTCCTCAACAAAAAAGCGGCCCCTATGATTTCAATCTGTATATCACCTGTAATTGTAGTTTTTAGCGAGAGCCTGATTCCATACATTTAGCGGGAGTAAACTGCGACTGCGGGTGCGAGCGCTGAAAGCACGCCTCTCGCTGCGGCCGCCAGCTGCAGAGGCTGTTTTTAGATGGCAGGCTTTCCGTGGGGAGGCTCTCGTAGGCCTCGGCGTGTGTGTGAGTGTGTTCTGGGGGAGGTGGGGGCGGAGCTTGGCGGGCCCCTGCTTTGTCTCCTGACTTGGTTTGCTCTGTTTAGATGCTGAAAATGATAGAAAATTATTGAAATTATTATTTCTGGCAGCAACAATGAGGCTGCTTCCTCTTCCTGACCGGAAGGCCACGTTCAGGGTCTTCACAGGTTCTCTGGAGCCTGATTTGATCGTACGCTGCTGTAATTAGTCAGATGGTCGACTCGAATGTTGTGCGACACAGAGCTATCTGTTGCATTAGCGCTGTACCCGAGGCGAATGCAGTATTTATAGATCCAAAACAAACAATGCATATGGCAAAATGTTAACTGGCTCTGTCTTCGTTTTTATATCCGGGAGAGAAACAGAACAAGGACTCTCTGCTCTGCTGTCACGTGCTCAATATTGTTCTTTATTTTAACACTTTGAGCCAGCTGATTATAATATTTTCTTCTCTGTACTCACCCTTATCACAAATCTTGGCCACTTTACATTCGAGCTGGGCGCCATCCAAACTACTATATTCATTGTAATCATACATCATATGGATCATATCAGTGTTTCTAAAGTGACATAGTCTATGAGCTGGCTGTCATCTGGAGATGGAGAGGATGGCACATGTCATGACATCTAGACGAGACGGCTGCCAAGCTGCAGACCACCAAATGTGAGTGTGTTTTATCGACCTGTTGCTGCATTTCCAGCGAACATGGGTGTTTTTAAGGCAACCTGTGGCTATATTTTCAGTGGCATTGATGTCACCTAACATGGTTGTTTTTCATGACCTACCACTGTGTTTCCAGCGGATTTTGTGCCACAGAACATGGGTGTGTTTTAGCAACAATGGTCGCATTTCCTGTGGCGTCGGTGCCACCAAATATGTTTGTTTTTTTAGCGACCTGTGGCTGCATTTCCAGTAGTGTTTGCCATTGAAAATGGTTGTTTTTTTTAGCATCCTGTAGCTGCATTTTGGCAGTGTTTGTGCCACTGAACATGGGTTCTTTTAGTGACCAGTTATTGCATTTCAAGCAGTGTTTGCCACAGGACATGGTTGTTTTTTAGCAACCAATGGCTGCATTTCCAGTGTTGTTTGTGCCACAGAACATGAGTGAGCTTTTTTTTTTTGACTGTTTTTTCAGCAGTGTTTGTGCCACCAAATACGGGTGTTTTTTAGCGACTGATGGCTGCATTTCCAGTAGCGTTTGTGCCACAGAACATGAGTGTTTTTTAGCAACCTGTGGCTGCATTTCTAGCGGTGCTTGTGCCACCACACATGGGTTCTTTAAGTGACCTGTGGCTGCATTTCCAGTGGTGTTTGTGCCACAGAACATGGGTGTTTTTTCGTGACCTGTGGCTGCATTTCCAGTAGCGTTTGTGCCACAGAACATGGGTGTTTTTTTTGCAACCTGTGGCTACATTTCCAGTAGCGTTTGTGCCACAGAACATGAGTGGGCTTTTTTAGCAACCTGTGACTGTGTATTCGGCGGTGTTTGTGCCACCAGATATGGGTGTTTTTAGCGACTGATGGCTGCATTTCCAGTGTTGTTTGTGCCACTGAACATGGGTGTTTTTTAGTGACCTGTGGCTGCATTTCCAGTAGCGTTTGTGCCACAGAACATGGGTGTTTTTTAAGCAACCTGTGGCTGCATTTCCAGTAGCGTTTGTGCCACAGAACATGAGTGTTTTTTAGCAACCTGTGGCTGCATTTCTAGCAGTGCTTGTGCCACCGAACATGGGTTCTTTAAGTGACCTGTGGCTGCATTTCCAGTGTTGTTTGTGCCACAGAACATGAGTGCTGTTTTTTTGCAACCTGTGGCTACATTTCCAGTAGCGTTTGTGCCACAGAACATGAGTGGGCTTTTTTAGCAACCTGTGAATGTGTTTTCAGCAGTGTTTTTTATCCACCAAATATGGGTGTTTTTTAGCAACCTGTGGCTGCAATTCCAGTGTTGTTTGTGCCACCGAACATGGGTTCTTTAAGGGACCTGTGGCTGCATTTCCAGTAGCGTTTGTGCCACCAACCATCAGTGTTTTTTTAGCAACCTGTCGCTGCATTTTCAGCAGTGTTTGTGCCAACAAATATGGGTGTTTTTAGCAACCGATGGTTGCATTTGTAGTGCTGTCAGTGCCACCAAACATGGGTGTGTTTTAGCAATCTGTGGCTGCATTTTCAGTGTTGTTTGTGCCACAGAACATTGGTGACTTTTAGTGACCAGTTACTGCAATTTCAGCAGCCTTTGTTTCATCAGATGTGGATGTTTTTTAGCAACCCATTGCTGCGTTTTCAGCTGCTTTTGTGTCACCAAACATGGGTATCCAAAACATGGTCTCTTCCTTACTATATCCATGTGTTTTTTGTGCCTAAACATAACCATATGTTAAACACAGCATTGTTAGAAACTTAAAGTTTCATCGTATCCCCTGCATAATAACATACAGGTCCAAAAGTTCGGGCTTACTTGACTCAACTGCTTCCTGATTTTCAGGCGATGTTGCTTTGTTTCAGATTTTATTTTTTATTTTTTCTTTTCACCTTTTCACATGTCCACTGATTTTTTATCAATCTCTGCACAATACAAAGCTTTTTCACAGACTCCTGAAAGTTAAAAATGGGTCTGAATTTAAGCTCAATAAACATGCAATGACAAAGATAAGTTACAAGTATATTCATAATTATTTCCTACTGTGTGCTCATGAATGGAAATCAATAGCTGCCATAACGTAGGAATAAAATACATCCAAAAATCTGAACTTCTGCAGCATGCATTGCAAAATTGTTTACAATACAAAGTACACATGATCTACACAGAGTTTGCTCGACCATAAATTCATTATTTCACACTTGTGCACAGAATCAGTCTCTCTAAGAGGAAAAATAAGACAATTTAATCCCCTAAAGACCAAAGTTAGGGGCTGAGAAGTGTTGTTTCTGCTTGGTGTAAAGACTTAATTCTTGAAGTGAGATTCTGCACATATTTCAACATATCTATTAGTGTTCATTCATGTTCAGTCATTCTTAAATACTATGAGAATTAGCCTTTAAATGAAAGATGTGACCTCAGCAGGGCCAAAACTTTGTATGCTTCTTTAATGGATTTCAAACAAATGGAGATGATTCACTTTAAAATAAAATTAAATGTAATTAAAGGATCATTTTAGTTTTTCGCTGCTGTAATTTTCACTTATTCTTTGATACTTTGAAAGTGTAAATATCATCGTCCGTCTTGTTCGTTTCTTCCTCCTGCAAATGTGAAATTCCTCGCTCTGACAGTTCTACCCAAAGACGAGCATGTTGGCACCCAGAGGACGAGTTTTATTTGCAGGCAAAGACCCCGACACTGAACCCGCTCTGAGCACTGAGGGCCAGCGGGGAATACACACCGACCACACACACACACAGACACACACACATGCACATAATGATGCAGTTCACAGGCTCACATCTACACTTGTTAATGCTGCAGTAGCCGTTTAAATAAGCACACACGAAACAAAAACACACATACGACAGATCAAATATATCCGAATGTGAGAAAACACACATGTACACAACAAACACACACACACTCCTCCTCCCAGCTGTTCTCTAAATGTTGATTACACAAGACACCGGGGGGAGCCTCCTCCTCCTCCCTCCTTCCTCCTCCTCCTCAATCCGGTAGCCGGGCGATTCCCCCACAAGGAGGCTGAGCAGGACCGGCTGACCCGAGGTGCTCAGTGACCCGGGGTTGGGGGTCCAGGGAGGGCCACGGCCCCGGGGCCTCTTGGCTGGGCTCTCCTTCCCCCTTCTCCCTTCCCTCAGCTCTGTGAGCAGCACATCTCAGGACGGGAGACATGGGCAGAGACAGCAACGGCCCGGGGACAACTGGCCGAGGAGCAGAACGCGAAAACAAAAAATTAAAATCATAAAACTCCTCCTCTGTCGAGATGCTCGGGTAACTTTGTGTCAAGTGAAACGGAGACGGGGGAATAAAGTGAGATGATTTTTATCTGACATGAATATTTTCAGGCGTTGGAGGCTCTTATCCAGAAGGAGAACAAGACTAAAGTATGTGAGGAAACGTGTTTTTTTTATCAGTCTGAAACAGCAAGTGTAGATTCACTTCTTGGCATCAAGTTATCTGCATCAGTATCATCAGTGTCTGCCGTTACGCTTTGCTCAGACAAACATAAAAGTTGGAGGACTGCTGGATGACCTGAGTTGTGTTCGATATTGTGTGTCTTAAAGGTCCACTTACTGGCCTTCTGGAGCTTTTGAGCTGCTGTCTTGACCACATCTCTTAAAGGAACAGTGTGTAGGATGTGGCGGCATCTAGTGGCGACCAAC
The DNA here is from genome assembly GCF_006386435.1 of Epinephelus moara. Lineage (NCBI taxonomy): Eukaryota > Metazoa > Chordata > Actinopteri > Perciformes > Serranidae > Epinephelus > Epinephelus moara. The sequence goes on from NC_065520.1 coordinate 18,129,626, forward strand.
AGACCAGAGGCTGGTTGCACAAAACACCTTAAGTTAAGATTCACCTGAAGTCCTAGTTGTGGTTTCCTCAAAATAAAACCGGTTGCACGAAACACCCTTAAGTCTCCTCCTTAAGGTTTCCTTAAAATGCTCACTTAAGTATTTATGGTTTTCTCCTTGCCTTGGTCTTGTACTTTAGGAGTGTTCTGCGACCAGGAGAAACCGATGGATACACTTTGGATTTGACTGAATTAATATTTGTTCCAGTTTCTTCCTACAGTTGTTTTCTGGTATTTGAGGATCAGATTTACTTTGTAGTTTGTGCTTTCTATGATTGTGTTCCCCCAGAAGTTAAATCGTTTCCTCCCCTTACCAATACGTTTTTCTTGTCGTCTTTTCTTCGGCCATTTTGTCACTTTCTAACTGTGAACCAAATCTGTGAGACGATAACAGGCATCACAAGTGTGGGTCCAAACAAACAATCTGTAAAATCTCCTTCAACGCAGTGAATTAGTTTTTCCTTAACCTCTCGAACTCCGCCAGGACGCTGACATCCTCGCTCCCCTCCTCCTCTGTTAAATGGTATCTCCCAGGCGCACTACGTCATCAAACCATCAACTTTTTTCCCCTGATAACTTAAGATCCAGATGTTCAGGAGGTTTTTACCATGAGCCGAATTATCCACAGAGGTCTCGTCCTCTCCAAAATAAACGGACCAGATGATTTAAACAGGTAAAAACACTGAATAAAGCAGTTTTACGCTAAAAATTAGTGTTTCTTCAACAGTGTTTGGCATGCCGAAGACCAGTGGCTCATTTTACACATGCTAATGTGCGCTCACATTTTTGTCTGATAACTCAAGACCCAGACGTTCAGGAGGTTTTAAATGGGAGCCGAATTATCCATAGAGGTCTCTTCCTCTCCGAAACAAACAAACCAGGTGATTACAACTAGTTAGGACAATTAATAAAGCAGTTCCTGTTAAAAGTCAGTGTTTTTCCAATGCTGTTTGGCTTGTCGCAGAGCGGCTGCTAACTACGGTGGACAATGCGGAAACGTGAATGTCCCTATCTGGAGCCAGTGATTGGTTTGTCCATTCAGGGCTGCTGTAGAAACATGGTGGTACAATATTACAGACTCCATAAACAAGAACACGCTCTATATGTAGGTATAAATGGCTCATTGTAAAGTCAGAAATTCTTATTTCTCGTTGATTATACACGAAAGAAAACATGCTTGTTATTAAAATTCCATCTCTGCCCCGTGAATCCTACACACTGGACCTTTAATGATGAAATACAAGAATTTAAAAATCTCTATGGCCGATATCTCTAACACTCGGCAAAACAGTCTAGTCTGATAAACAGCACCACAGGTGAGAGGAACAATATGTATTTCTGGTTTTAGGGTGAACTGTCCCTTTAAACACTTCCTCCACTCTGTATGTAAAGTTGTGCAGTGAACATCTTGGCACGGTGGCGTGAAGGAGCTTAATTTTCACTTCACAAATTTCCTAATGGGGAAACTAAAGAGATCTCTGTGCTTTAGCACCCTTAGGCACGAGACAGCGGAGCTAACGTTCAACTTAATGATCGACCGAGCTCTCTTATCAGAGCGCAGGGGGGGAGAGGAGGGAAGAGTTAGACGCCGACGTGCAGAGAGGAGCTCCTCGTGGACTCCTCTGCAGAAAATCTGTGACATAGTACATGTTTTTAAGGAACATCAACGTGATGCAAAACTTTTTGTTGAACAAAGTTGAAAAAAGAGCTGCACTCAGTACTTAAACACACTCTCTGCAATTGTAAATATATAGTTAACTTAATGTTTAAGGTCACTTTATGCCCGAATCAGACAGCCTGACATTTATGTCTTTCCAGATTGTCATCTTGTCAAATTAGGCGATCATGGTGTCCAGAGACGCGTCGGATGTTGAACTCCAGCTCGTCAGTTTGCAGTCAGTATGATGCAGAAAGGTAGAAGAGTGCAGGACAGACTTGTGTGTTCAGTAATGTGAACGACTGCAGTGTCACAGAGCGTGTCGTAGACTTTGTCAAACAGGCGAAAGAAGACAAACAAATTGTGACGTGAATGTCTTTCTGTTGGGGCCTCGTGAGGAATCCGCGATGCAGAGTCACAGTCTTCTTCTGTCTGGCACATATGACCAATTCATTCTGCAGCCTGACCCGACCCGTCGACACAAGATCCATGGCCTGACCCGAAGCTGTGAATCCTATGATAACCATGCACTGTTGAAATAATTTGGTTTGGCAGCACGTTTAAAGTGATCATTTCGGTACTTTTTATACATGTGACACTAAGATATTATATTTTAAAATGAAGGTAATTCAGGAAAGACAATTTAAATGAATGTTTTTTTACTTTTCTCATTCTTTGTTTCACCCAGAACGTACCTGAAATCAAGTTTTTTGTGGGTCACTTGTCAGATACCAACAGGTGAGGACACACCTGGAGAGGCAGCAAATGTTTGCCTTCGCTCCAAATGAAATTGTAAAAAGGGCCCCGAGATGTTCATTGATATTGGCGGCTAACAACCACCTTAAAACTCCTATCATGTTCGTGGCGTTATTAATTAGTCTAGGATTGCTACTGCTTATGGGTACCCGATCCAATGCAGGACTCTCGCCCTTTTAACGCAGAGATTGCGCTATAAAGCCGCTACGAAGTCCCTTCTTTATGCCCCCTTTGCATTTTTACACAGAATCAACATACGCATCAGCAGCGCCTTCTAAACCGTGACAATGGCATACACATGGCAGTTACAGTCATTTACTGTCCCTTGTATATGGCAGCTGATCCTCATCCTCTGCTTGGACAACCTGGTCTCACTCTGAAGTCATCGAATACTGGTGCTCCGGCAGTGACTTCCGGCGTCAGACACCGCCGGAAAAAGCTGTTCTTTCATGTTGGCATGATACCCATCGGCTGTATTCAGCGTCTGACTTCCGGCAGACGGCGATACAGCCTCTGGGGGCAGACTCCCGATTTTTTGGCATTCCGGTTTGATTTGGGCGGAGGAGGTAAATTTCCGTTTCCGACTTCCGTTTATATATAAGTAAATACATTCATTGAATTTAGAGTCTGTATATAGAGACTAGCATGATGCGAGGTTAGTTGGTGTTATTGTTGAACAGCACCTGGTGGCGTCAGGGGGAAACACGGCGGGACTACAACAAAAGATAAGGCGGCAAAAGTCTGAGTAGGCCGGGCGGGAGGGGTGGTGGATGGATCCAACAACTACCGACTTGCACCTGGGAGTTTACCCTGTTCATCCTCTGTAAGACTCTAAAGCCAAACCCTGTTCTTTTGTCCTAAACTTAGCCATGTGTGTAGTGTGTTTATTTTGAAAGAAGACAATGCATGTAACAAGTTGACAGGGCGTCCCAGAACGTCAACAACCAACACACCCAGGGTACCTTGGACGTCATATATGGACGTGGAAAGTCCATGACCAAACGTCTATATGTGACAAGGTCAGAGTGAGAATGTGTTGGCTCGGAGGGTGAGGAGCTCCTGGACAGTTTTCAGTTGCTCTTCTTCTTATTTGAGTTAGCTGCTAACTGCTAACAGCTACTTATTAAATCTACTGTCGGTTGCACACATAACATGTCGTCAAAACATCACACTTGTGCCGTTGATGATCCCGACCTCCTGGCTGTCCCTTTTTACAGGTGTCGTTTCGGCGCTGTTAGTACCTTTGCTCGTGGCTTAAAGGCGAGACAACTCTGTCTCCCCATCACGCAATTGTACCTTTTATACACAACGGCAAGGTGGAATAATGGTGCGAAATTCCCACCTTGAAGAGCCAGTTAGTTTCAGCCTTTCTGCCACCCCTGTTCATCCAACCTACTGTCCAGCGTTTGTGGTTTTGGTTCATGTTCATGATGAACGCCTTCAAAATACACAGTTACTTCTTTAGTGCTGATCTGGCAACCCTCAGCTTGAAACCCTACACACTGCTCCAAGGCCTTAAAGACAAAAAAGAGGAAAAGCATCCGTCCCTCTTTAAGAACTCAAATCACATTTTGAGCTTAATTTCTGTGTGATAAAGTAAAAAGCGTTCAAACTTGTTTGGAGTGGACAGAATTAGCATATACATTCATTCAGCATTCAGTTCCTGCATCAGCTGTCTCTTAGCCTGAACTTCCTGCTGCTTAATGTATGCTCACTGTGCGTTTGCACGACCTGTCTGAAGTGATTTCTGACGGCCTTGTTTAATTAGCCGCATGTGTGTGTACTTTTATACATATTCATCGGCCGCAGATTTCAGCCCGATTGATGTTGTAATTGATTCAGAAGGTTTTATAATTCCTGCAAAGGCAGACGAGGAATTTCAATGACTTTGCAATTTGGGGGAACATGAGGAGGAGGAGGAGGAGGAGGGGATATCTGAGGGTGCCGCGTCTCCACCTGACGACGGTGTGATTTTGCAGAGGGAAAGAGAGCGCGGGAGGAATGTCAGCTGCTTTGTTGTTCCTCTTTCACCAGTAAATTACACATTTAGGATTTATTAAGACAAGAAACAATTTTCAAATAGTGAATCCGTGAAGCCTCCACGGAGATGTGCTCATTACTCTGTAGCCCCGGGCCATTTTCACCGCCTCGAATGCATCCTTTTTTTTCCCTTTTCCCCTTCCCCTCTGTCTGTGATTTTCGGCGCTGTGTTGCCATGCCTGATGCCGTAATGTCACAGCGGTTTGTTCAAAGCTGCGACGATGATTTGGGCTCCCAGCAGGTGCCGCCCCGATGTCTGTTCAATTATTAAAGTGAGGGCCACATGGATGCATTACAGCCGCCGCGCCCATTAGATAAAAAGACGACGGCTTTTGACACGGCGCATATTTCCTCTCTGCCTCACAAAGACGCCGCCGCCACTGCAGCCCCTTTCTTGTCGCTTCTTTTTGTTTTATTCATCACCGTTCTTTTTTTTCTTTCAGTATGCATGGAAATATTAAAGAGCCATTTGTTCCCTTTCAGTGTTGTGGGCACAAGAGCTATCGTGATCTTTTTGATTCCCCCCTCGTCAAACCGAGGTCATGTCCGCTCCTTGTAGCTCCCTCTACTCTTTTCAACTTCCCAGCAGCCCCCCCGTCGCCCCCAATCTAACCATGAAAACGGCCGCCGTGTTGATAAATAAATCATGCGGTGGACACAAAGTTAAAACCTCGACACAATCGCTCCCAGCAGCCGCCTTCCTCTTCTCTTTCCTCTTCCTCGGGCGCTCAGAAGTTCAGACTTTGTTCAGGCTCTGATTGGTCGTTACAGCGTCATCAAAGTGCGTGGCAGTCGGACCCTTTTGTGGCGGCATGAGCTCGACACTAAAAGATTTAACCTATGAATACTTTATCTGTTATTTCTTCTTGTCGCCTCAATAAAAAAAACCCTTAAATTGTACTTATTTTTAAGGGGAAATGAAATAAAAACGCAGGCTCAGATTCACATGATCTTTCACTATTTTTTACGAATGCTATCACTACAATTATTTTGAAATATTACACAAGGCCACAACGACATAACTACACAGCAGAGCCGACTGAATAATAGAGACCTTTTTTGTCTTTGCCCCACTCTGAAGCTTGTTGCACGTTACCTGCTCTGTGCGGGAGATGGGCGGAGTTATCCGACGTCACGTGAACCCCGAAACACTCTGTCATTATCATGTCAAACGACAAAAGCTCTCTGGTGCCCACTCAACTACAGTTACACTACTGAGAGGAGTGTACGTGCAGAGAAAGAAATCAGCAGGAGGAGAGCTCGTTAAGTTAGCAGTTAGCTGTTAGCAGTTAGCAGCTAGTTATCGTTACCTCTAAGCAACCGATGGCCGCAACATACAGCTCACAGAGGTTGCATTGATTTACATTATGAAGTGTTCAAGTTCTATTCAGTAAAAATGAGTACTGGACAAAGGTGAATTAAAACGTTCTCATGATGTGTTCAATGTAATCTCGTAAAATGCAGTTTTTGGCGAGAAACTTGAATACATCAGCTGTTTGAAGGAGAAACGTGTCGATGTTTTCACAGCACTATAAAATAGATATTAGAGAGGAAATTATTATGTATCATATAATTCCCCTCAGGGATTAATAAAGTATATAAAATAATTTATTTTTTAAAAAAGGAAAAAGGCTTTTTGCTTATTTTTTAAAGATTTTTTTTTTTTACATGAAAGACGGTTTTGTTAAAGGTTGTTACATAAATCAGAAATTCTGTGCATGAAATGTGCTATATAGTTCATTCATTCATTAATATTATAAGTACAAATCAAACTTCAGGTAGCCTATTGAATAATAAATATTTTGCTTTTTCAGCCCACTACTGACATTTTGCTCCAAATAGAATGAGTGAGTTGAACAGACTGACAACTTTATATTATTAGATAAAACAGAATTTGACAAAGTTTTCCTTCAAGGACATAATTTACAGTTGAAAAAAATGGTAATACATCACAGTAGATTTTATCGCAAATATCAGAATATTGCGACATATTTCAAATTGCAATTATATAGTATCGTGACTTAAGTATTGTGATCGTATCATAGGAATTGGTTATGATACTGCAAAGGGCAGGTAACATATTGCATGGTCGTGACGATAATTGCAAAAGAGATCATTTCTTTATTTTACGTATGACCCGTGAAGAAACTATGTTAGTGATGTTGTTTGGCTCATGTCGTATCAGGCGCCAAATTTCACAGGAAGTTTTTCGCGCTACATTTTAGGTTGCCAGTTTATAAACTCTGCTCTAATATTGCAACGCTTGCTTTAGTTCACTTTTAAGTGTACGCTAAGTACGAGCTTTTACCCTCGGGCAGACGATACAGGATGCCCAAATTTAAACTGAACCGTTTTAAAAATTGATTTGTGTTGTGCTTTGTTTATAGTGCTCTGTCGTGTCGTGTTTTTTTTTTTTTTTTTTGGTGTATGTTTCATTTGTTCTGGAGTATTATTGTAAGGCAGCAATACTTGTGCAGGTCCTGAGTCGTATCATATCGTATCGTATCGTATCGCATCGTATCGTATCATATTGCATCGCATCATATCGCATCGTATCGTATCGTATCATATCGTAAGTTCATCAGGATGAAACCTCCAATGTTGTTTTCAACCTCTTTACTGTTTGGACAACGTTTTTTAATGTTTACAAATGCAGACTTGTTGGATTGTTGTAAGAACTCTCGAGTTCTTAACATTTTTTTGGAGATGATGTACAAACTTTTTTCTGTTGGCTCACTAGATAATTAGGAACCGTTGAGCATTATTTGGGCTACAACTACAACTTATACTGTGGGAGTTGTAAATTTCTGTATGGCTGATTCTGAAAGTCTCACCACCAGCTTGTGCAGAAACATTTCTAAATATATTCCCGCACAGTTTCAGTTTCCAGAAGTTCATCTCTGAATATTTGTCAGTAGAAATTTATTTAGACTCATATACCTCCACCTCTCCAATAATAACATTCAGAGAGTATCGGACTTTAACGATGCAAGGATAGTACGTGAAAGGTTACCATATCAATGTAAACTCATCAGCTGACCCTCTGATAGTGTTCGTAATCTTCTCCAGATTATTTAAATAAAACACAACCCTAATCCATTGTGCAAATGTTGGAGGACTACAATCTAAAATCTTCCCATTTAATCAAAATGTGTCTTGTGGCCACCAGCGTGGTGAAAGACAAAAGATTTAGTGTTACCACACCAAGTAAAGCAGCGGGGGCCGATTGTTCTCAGGATTCATCAGTGGTTTTGGAAAGCGCATCAAATATTAATCACCAAAAATGAGATAACTTAGGACGGCCCCAGAACATGAGAGTAAGGGAGGCTTCATTCTGGTTGCAACAGTCACACATGGGCCTATAGAAAATTGTGATTTGGGATTGTCTAATTTTGGTCTAGTGCCGTCTGTGGGAGATTTTGTGTGTTTCATACATAGCATAGATGAGTGAATTCGTCTTTGACCAAATGGAGTCTGAGATTTCCTTACTTATATTCCTATCCCACTGGGCTTTGATGAAGAATATATGTCACCTATCTCTGACAGAACTGTTGTTTAATTCAGGTTTCTCCACAATTTATAGTTCAACCTTTAGGAAATGTGCTGCAAAAAATAAAAACAAAAAATAAGATAAAATAATATAAATTAAAAAGAAATTAGATAAAATAAAAGAATTAAAAAAAATAAAAAATGAAATAAAATAAAAGAATTTCAATTAAAAAGAAATGGATAAAATAAAATAATTTTAAAAACTAAAAAAATAAAATAAAATTAAAGAATTTGAAAAGATAAAAAACAAAAAATCAAATAAATAAAATAAAAGAATTTCAATTAAAAAGAAATACAATAAAATAAAATAATTAAAAAATAAAACAAAAAACAAAATAAAATTAAAGAATTTAAAAAGATAAAAAACAAAAAAATGAAATAAAATAAAAGAATTTTTAAAAATAATAAAATAAAACAATTGGGCTAATAGCCGATTCTGATGTTTTGTTGTTGTTGTTGTTGTCATTTATATAGTTTTTGTAGTTATTTACTCCCCCCTCTTGTGCCAGGGAAACAAAAATATCTTGTTTATAAAAAGTTCAATTAAACATATTTATAAAATACCTTTAATATGACATTCTTTCACAGGAAAAACTTTTTTAAAATGAATAACTGCTTCAAAAGCTTTTCTACTATAAATAATACATCTTAAATCTCTCTCTAATATCCCTTTTATATTGCTCTGAAGACATCGACACATTTCTCCTTCAAACAGCTGCGTTTATTCAAGTGTCTTTCCAAAAACTCAATCTTACAAGACTACATTTGAACAGGGCGGCGCGGTGGTGCAGTGGTTAGCATTGTCACCTCACAGTAAGAAGGTTCCTGGTTTGAACCCAGGGTGGGGGAGCCCCTCTGTGCAGAGTTTGCATGTTCTCCCCGTGTCAGCGCTTAAACCTGTCATAATATAAGTAAGTAAATGCAATTTAGCTGTTAGCTACGGCCACCAGCTGCTAACAGCTACCAGCTAATGTTAACTGGCAACACATTCTCACTCTGACCTTGTCACATATCGACATTTGGGTCATGGACTTTCCACGTCCACATACGACGTGCAAGATACCCTGGGTGCATTGGTTGTTGTTGTTTTGGGACGCCGTGTCAGGTTCTCTTCTTTCAATATACACTTCTGTTTTCAAAGGAAACTACGAACTGATGTTTTTCTTTCCTTCAACAACAAACGCATGTCGTCAGGTTCAGGCAACAAGAACAGGGTTTGGCTTTAGAATCTTACAGGACATGAACACCGCTCTCTCTCAGGTGAAAGTCGGTGTCCCGCCGGCCACACTCGGACTTTCACCGCCTTGACTTTCGTCCTTGTCCTGCTGTCTTTCCCCCTGACGCTGCTGAGCACCGATAAACTATAACGACAACTTGCTGCGCACCTTGCCAATTTTAAAGGTTACCTTTTTCGTCGGTTTCTGACGCCACAATTCACTACCCGAATGCATAATTTCGACGACTTCGGAGTGAGACTGTGCTCTAACTGGCTCTCCTGCTGCCGATTTCAAAACTGATTTGTTGTTCGCAATGTAACGTTATCAGGGAAGCAACAGGCTGCATGGTGAGTTTACTGCATCCCTTCGTCTCGATGTCATCCTGGGGGAGATCTCTGTTTATCCCAAACACGTTTTCTATCGTCCCAGGGACGATGAGATGCTTTTCAGCTTGCGCAAAATTGATGTGACACAACAGAGAATCATCGGACACTGCTGTCGGTGAATGTCATCTTATTTGCCGATCGGCGAACCAGGCGAACATCGGCCAATACCGATGTTCGGCTGATGAATTGATGCGTCGCTTAGAGTTATTGCTCTCATAACTGCATGGTAAATATGGAACTTCTCTGCGTTGTGGTCTTTATAATATTTAGAAATTTTAGTTCAGCAACTTTATTTAAAATTCAAATTGAAGTCAAATTGAATGGAGTTTTTATACATATTCAGATGCTTCGCCTCCATCGTTTAAAGTGCAGAAAAAAAAGTATAGTAGAGTAGTATCACATGCATCTCTCCCCTCCCACACCAACACACCCCAACCTCTCTTCCTCCTCCTCCTCCTTGTTTGATTCTTCGCTGTGTGTTCTGTACATGCCAACAAATCCTAATTGCACCCCACACTCTTTTCTTCCCACCGATGCTGCGCGATTCGTGCCACCAAATTCCTCGTGTGCTAATTAGGCACGCAACCACGGTGGATACACTCCTGACAGGTGCTGCTGGCCTGCCGGGGTCACACACACACACACACACACATGTACACACACACACGGCGAGAGACAGAGAGAGAGAACGAGAGAGACGCTCGTGCTCACAGCATTAAAAATAAATGGAGAGAGGAGAATAACGAGAGAGGCAAGACGTGTTAATTTCTAGCTTCCATCTGTTATTACATAAGCACTGCCAACAACTACGCATCTCTGGAAGAACGGCGAAAAGAGAAAGAGAGGAGGAGAGGAAGACGGAGAGCTGCAAAGGCAAGAACAGCCATAACTGAAGTCCTCCTGCATGGAAGGAGAATTCCTCGGGGAGGCCGGCGGAGTAGAAATCAGATTGATCGAGCAAACGCAAACTTGAAGATTCACTTGAAGGTTTCGCTTCCAACACAGTTTGAACACATAACCTGGTGTTCCATGCTCGAAATGTGGCAAAAAACCCAAAAAATGTGCCGTCTGAAATGTTTGCCGTTTCGTAAGTCGAAGCCTCCAGAGAGCTGCTACCCGCAGAAATGTTTACGAGTGAGTTTTAAACTTTGTCTCACTCGCAGACAAGTTTGTGAAAGAGAGAAACAAAGAGAAAGTAGCTTGTGGATTTGGACCAGCAGGAAGTTTATAGAAAGTTTTGGAGATGCATGCCAATAACGAGTAACACCAGGGTCAGAATCACCAATATCGATACTCATAGGTACGGAAGCCCTGAGAGGCAAGTTTAATTTATTTTTTATTTTGTAGGCAACAACACATCTTATATGTACTCCTACGAATGACATAAACTTAAAATTTCCTGCCTGAATTTTATTTTTTTAATCTAGACTCTCAGGGCTTCCGTACATTTGGGTTTAACTATTTTTTTCCCATTCTTGATTAATCCAGTGATTATTTTCTTGATAAATCGGTTGGTTGTTTGGTCCGAAAATGGTGAAAACTGTTGAGCAGTGTTTTCTAAAGCCCAAGAAGTCGTCCTCAAATGCCTTGATTCATCCACAACCCGAACATATTCAGTTGACTGTCATGGACGAGTAAAAAAAAACACAAAATATTCACATTTTAGAAATTGAAATCAGAGAATTACGACTTTTTAGTCTTAAAAAATGACTCAAACCAATTAATCACATATCCAATTAGTTGACGATTAATTTAAAAGTTGACAGTTAATCGATTAATTGCTGCAACTCTTGAGACTAAAGTGGTGGAGAGGGTCATGTCGCATAATTTATGAAGTAGATTCATCAGAATTCTCTTGTAGATTAACGTCAGTGTTGACGTCACCTTTCCAGCCTCACGACTCCAAACCGTAGTTGGGAGACGTCTGGTTTCTTTAGGCTAAAGGCCTTTGCACACTGAGGCTGATTCTTCGTCATCATCATCCCCATGAATGTTACTATCTGACGTGTTGAACGTGAGCTATCTGAATTATGAAAAGATTCTGTGCGCCCCGTTCTTCTGTCTTGTCGCGGCTGTGATCCGCCGCCAGATTTTCTTCACTGATTCTTGGTCAAACGTCTGTAAAGGCGCTAATGGATGCAATAAACGCAGAAAATCAAACCTCTTCCGAAAACTTTTATGACCGACAAATGTTTCGGAGGCAGCATGCAGATGTGATTGACACAACATGAGGTCGACAATTTCGGACAAAAAAAACGGACTTAGTGTGCAAAGGCCTTAACTCAGTTAGCTTTAGCTCAGCTGTTCTAGGCCTCCAGGAACCTGACCCTAAAGACTCACATTGTGACCTTAACGACTCTGAAACTAAGAGCTCACATGACCCCTACGGCTCTGCAAGGGTTCCCACCCACACAGGGTTTATAGCCTGCAACTTCGTACCAGTCAAGAACTGAGGAAGCTTCTTGGATGAGAGACGAAACGTCTTCAAGAAACGCAAGCAAGTCCAGTTGCCTACGATATTAGCACTTACGATTGAAGTGGCCAAACAGTGGTACTGCAATTTCCGAGGTCCATGTGATCCATGTGACATTTTCCCATTGATTTACTTTGGGAAAGATGTCTGTAAATCAGTGGGTAAATACTTCTGAGCGTCTCAACCCCCGCATTTCGTCTCATAACATTTCAGAGTCGAAGTGTGGCAAGATTAAATCATTTTATCTACATTCAAGTTACAGCAGCGCTAAACTGGAAGTTAGTCGTGCTCGGTGGCCGTAAGGCTCCTGTGCGCCTGTTCTATGGGCCAAACAATGCCATCATTGGCACTGAGCACCTTTCATAGTAACGAGCGGGGCCCCGCCCCCAACGCTGCATCCAGGTCTCTCATTGCATCAATGTGCTCTTAGCTGGTAGCTAGCTTTTCTGCTGTGTTCACGCTACGAGCGACAAAGCAGCAGGCTACTAGTCATTTTCAAAGTAAGCTAACGACATGAAGCTACGAACTGATGCCCGACACATGTCGCTGCAGACTGAAGCGTGATAAATTTAAGTTGAGCTGACCTCAACGTTTTTGTAGCGCTCCAATAACGCAGTGACACTTCAATCTGTCGTATATTTTTGTTTCTGGTACTTTAGCATCAAGCTAAGTTAGCTGATGCTATTTCACGTTTGTGCTGAAACGATATGCAGCTCTCCTATTTGCATTTTCATTGTCACAGAGTGAATTCTTGCTGAGATTTAGATGAGAAGATTGACACCACTCTCATGTCTGCATGGTAGATATGAAGTTACAGCCAGCAGCTGGTTAGCTTAGCTTAGCTTAGCACAAAACAGCTAGCGTGGCTCTGTGCAAGGGGTCACAATTAGTCTCCAAGCACCTCTTATTTGCGCCTCTCTTCTGAGAAATAGTACAGAGGACACTGAGGCCCTCATTTTGACATATGGACCTTTATATTCATATTCAGTATTATTTCAGTATTTGCAGCACCTTCCTAATTTTGACAGGACTGATCTACGTCTGCTGTGACTTTGTGCTGTTTTCTCAAAGCTCCACATTTTCCACCAGCGCCTTCCCGCTAACGCCGTCCTGTAAAAATAATCGAGTGACAGTGAAGACGTACCGTTTGTCATCTAACAAAAACAATCCCCCATCTGAGGAACAATGGGACGAGCCGAAAACAAAGAGCCCCGCCGAGTGACGAGCACCTCCAAGGGCCCTGCTGTGTGTTTGGGTTTCGGGATCTTTTCCACAGGCCTCGAGACGTGTTGATGTCCTGAGGTGGCGGAGAGCGAGGTGCAGCAGACAGGAACTCTGCCTTTGTTTTTCTGGACGGAAAGACACCAGGAGAGGCTGTGAGCGTCTCGTGTGTTTGCAGGGATGGTGCAGATTCTTTCCCAGGGCGGAGGGACGGCGCTGTCAAGATCCTCGCTGCCAGAATACACACCATAGATCTTTGCAGCGTTTCAACACTCCTACAGTGATATATTTTGGACTGGAGCGAAGCTAAACAGCACAAACGCCTGTAGCTGCTCTGTCTCTAACCAGCAGTGTGGGAACACATTATAATTGTTTGTTCAATTATTTTTCTTGGATGCCGCACCTGCACTTCACCAAGTGAACTCCTGAGACCGAAGCGCAATTAAGCCCCACAGAGCAGCACTGACGCCTGTTTAAACAGCGGGGAGGGAGTCAGATAAATACCTTTTTAGTGCTCAAGGTAACAAGCAAAGGGTGACAGTGAGAAGGCTCGCAGGGAGCAATTTCCTATTTATTTGTCTTCTGATTTGACCTCTCTCTTGACAAGGTTCCAGAGCTTATTACCGTGTCTGTCCTGCGCTCTAATCGAGGCCCATTACAAATGTTCAGCAGGCTGGAAGTGCCAGATGTGGGCGAAGGATAAAGGAGGCAGCTAGTTGTTGCAGACCGGTATCAACGCCCTCTGGATTGTTTAGCGAGGTTCGAAATTTCACGGATAAGTAGCTCAGATGTTTGCAGGAATTGTAAATTGTGTTTTCTGACCTCCGCCGGCCGTTTTAATGAGAGTCTCTGCAAAGAGAAGTGCAGAGGTGTGAAGTCGTTTCATGGGGAGGAGGAAAAGTTTACACTCTGCCTCTGTGAGAAGTCCGGCAAGAAAACGTGCTGCATCAGATGTTAACTGTTACTGCACGGGGCTGTTATCAGCTGCAGTCAGAAGGTGGTTAGAAATACAGGGATGTTTGGTGATGTCCATTAACGACTAAATGATCAGTAGGGATGCACAGATTGTGAAATTCTGGGCTCATACCAATGTTTGAAATGACAATTAAGCCGATGGCCGACTGATGTTTTTGTTGTTGTTTTTGTTATTTATTCCCCATTTTGTGCCAAAGGAACAAAGAATTTTTAAAAAATGACAGAACAGACCTTAATTGCATTGTCAATTCATTCATACAAATTTTACGAAACAACCTTTCGTGTAACATATTTTTTCACATTAAAAACATCCTTTATATCATACAGTACTTCCCTCTCTCATATCTGTTTTATATTCTGGTGAAAACATGTACAAATTTCTCCTGTCTCCAGTCTCACTCTGAAGTCGTCAAAATCCGGAGCTTGGTCAGTGACTTGCGGCATCAGACACCGACAAAAAAGTCGTTTAAAGTGGGCGGAATTGGGGTGAACGCAGAGGGACAAGAATTAGAACTAAGGTGGCGAAAGTCCGCGTAGGGTGGATGGGTCCAACAACCACAAACTTTCACGAGGCAGATGTTTGCTTCCCGTAAGATTCTAAAGCCAAACCCTGTTCTTTTTTCCTAAGCTCAACCATGTGCGTTCGTCAAATACTGCCAGCCCCGGTCTCACTCCGAAGTCGTCGAAATCTGGAGCTTGGTCAGTGACTTCCAGTGTCAGACACCAATAGATAAAAGCCGTCCTTTCACGTTGGCATGACACCCAGCCAGTCGCCGTTATCGGCAGCATCAGTGGGAAATGCGGCAGGACAAGACAAAAAGTTCAGGGCGGGCAGGAGTGGTGGTGGATGGGTACAACAACTACTGACTTTCACCTGGGAGGCCAGACAAACCCTCACAAACCCCTTTCTGTTGCCTAAATCCAACCACATGCGTTCGTCAAATACTGCCAACCTGGTCTCACTCCGAAGTCGGCGTCCCAGAACGTCAACAACCAACACACCCAGGGTACCTTGGACGTCATATGTGGACGTGGAAAGTCCATGACCAAATGTCGATATCGAATGTGATCACATTTGCCCAGTGCTTTTTTTTACTGAACAGAGCTTAAACGCAACATAACATAACGCAATGAAACATTCGTTAGCTGTTAAAGTGCGTTTCCAGTCAGAATTTTCAACTGAAACTCCCCCAGACGTCAGGTTTCCAGCTCGGAAAGTCGGAGAAACTTTCCCGTTTAAACTGAGTAATCATTCAGTTATTAAAGATTTCTTTGATTTTGAAAAATGGCATTAGTTGCCAGACTTTTCAGAACATCCTGGTGAGTTAAAATCTTTGACCTCATGCTTTAAAAACAATCCCTTTTATTTTGGCGATCAGTCCCATCACAGGGGTTGTTTAAACTCCTCCCGTTAAACTCTCTGTCACACTGATGTCTACTGGTGTCTTTGGTAATGACCATTTACATTCACAGCATATTTCCTGCTGGCACTCAGCTCATTCTGCACATAGATGCCAGTCAGTGTTTTACAGCTCGCTCCTGCTTTGCACCGACTCTGTCTTCAGTCACACAGCTATCACCCCAGCCATGCATACCTCCCTCTATGCCTTCCATGCTCACCGCCCTGCATGCATTATTCACAGCCAAATTAAAATACCGAGGCCGAGAGTGAGAGTTGCATGTTAAGGCAGCTGAATCAGGGAGGTGCCGTCACAACAGCTGAAAGTGTCTGTCACAGAGTTATAACTTTTTTTTTCCTCCTATAGTTCCCCGGCAGTGCAGCTGCCTAAATGAGAGGGATTAAGTTAACTCCCTGCTTAGAGGAAGAGCAGGCCCTGGATTAGGGCACTGGGCATGGACACAGAGAGCATTCAAGCAAGAGCCACAGCTTTTTAAAAAAGAGACGTGGGGGAGAGAGGAGGCAGCGGTGCACAGCCCTCGCAGGGGCCGCCGGCCGAGTTGCTTGAACAAATACATTGACAAGTGTAACGCCGCACTCCGCGACATGGAAAAGTGTGTCGGAGCAAAGAGGGGGAACACTGGCGGACACGCCGACAATCACAAATGCTGTCTTTTTTTTTTTTTCCTTCTTGCATCCCGCTCCTCCATCTTCTGTCATAACCTGAAACACTGTGTCTCGTGGAAATACAGGAAATATCTTCTGTGACTAAATCAAACCACAGCAGGTGCTTTGATTCAACCTGAGGAAAAACAGGGCTGAAAACAGTTTCATCATTTCATTTATTGTCATCACAGTCTAACTTCGAGGATTTATAGAATTAGATTTTCATATTTTAATGTAGGCTAAGGTTTAGGTCATGCAATATGATTTTTTTTTTTTTGACACAACTCACCAGCAGGCCCCTTAGCAGGTTATTCCGGCCCTGATGATCAATTTTGTAGCAAAAAAATCAGCTTTTCACGGCCAATTTTCACAGTTTTATTAGCAAATCAGAGTTTGCAGGTCCTTGAATGCATCACGGCATCCCGATTTTACAGTTTGCTTCTGGACGAATGCTCCAAAAACTAAACTAGAACCATTTCCTAGATCTTCTTTTGTAAAATCAGGACCTGAAAACCTTTCCATAGATGTACTGGTGAGATTTTTTTTACAGTTGCATGCTGTAAAATTGTTTTGTAGCAAAAAATCAGCCTTCTTGATCATTTTTTTTACTGGTTTATTAGCAAGTGAGAGTTTAGAGGTCATTGAATGCATCATGGCATCCCAATTTTGCTCCAAAAATGAAACTAGAACCATTTCCTAGATCTTTTTTGTAAAATCAGGACCTGAAAACCTTTCCAAAGCTGTACTGGTGAGATTTTTTTTTACAGTTGCATACTGTAAAATTGTTTTGTAGCAAAAAAAAATCAGCCTTTCTTTACTGTTTTATTAGCAATTGAGTGTTTAGAGGTCATTGAATGCATCACGGCATCCCAATTTTACAGTTTCCTTTTGGGAAAATGCTCCAAAAATGAAACTAGAACCATTTCCTAGATCTTTCTTAGTAAAATCAGGACCTGAAAACCTTTCCAAAGCTGTGCTGGTGAGGGTTTGTTTTTTTACAGTTGAATGAAATAAAATTGTTTTGTAGCAAAAAAATCAGCCTTTCTTTACTGTTTTATTAGCAATTGAGAGTTGACAGGTCCTTGAATGCATCACAGCATCCCAATTTAACAGTTTGCTTTTGGGAAATGCTCCAGAATTGAAACTAGAACCATTTCCTGCATGTTTTTGTAAAATTAGGACCTAAATATCTTCCTTTTGGAATCTGTAAAAGTGAGATTTTTTACAGTTTCATGCTGTAAAATTGTGTTTTTTTGCAGTTTACGTTTTAATACTCATCCTTGTCGTGCATGTTGCTGTTCAACAAATGTTCAGAAGCATATACTGAGGAAAAAAAGACAGAAAGAAAATATTTAAAAGCAAAAATGTGACTGTAAACCATTAATCGAGACAGAAAAATTATGTATTCATGTATTTTCAGAGCTAAAATGATATTGTCCTGTATCTCCTGTTGTTTCTACCTGACACAGTATTGCTAAATGTGCGCACACCCTGTTCTCTGAGGTCTGAAAAACCCTTCACAGAGCGGAGGAGGAAAAAAAAAAACCTGGGAAGGAGTGGAGATGAGAACAGGTGGTGAAACAGTGTGAGAAACACGAGGGAGAAAAACAACAGACACCTGCTCGTGAAACCCAACCTGGTTCCTCCATCACATTCCAGCAGAGTTCAGCTGACTGAGCCGCTCAGGCAGCGGCTGGGGAGGATACACTCAATCTCCTGCACTAAATTATGCCGCTGACAGGGTGAGCGTATGAGTGGGGAAGCATTTGTAGGGCAAATGTATCTGTGGACTTCTGAGGGCAGACACAACTCTTTTATTGTGGGAAGTGGCGTTTAGAATCATAGGACTTTACAACTCTGTATTTAAACCTACAGTGATTCAGAGAATACAATCAAATTAATTGTATATTTAAACCAGTATGAATATTGTATAGAAATTAGGCTTTGAATATCGTCTAATTAAGACAGGCCTTTATTTGTCAAGGTGTGTAGCTACACCAGGCTAGTAAAAGGGACTTGGCGTTTAATCCAGACTCGGCTTTCAATTGAAGTGATACGGTATTGAAATGAGGTCATATGTGTAAATTTGGTGCAAAAAAATCGTGCTTTGAGTTTTGACGAATGCCTCTGCGCCTCATCGTCTAAAAGTTTTGGGGTTTTTTTCTCTCTCTGCCATCGTTCTACCTGTTGTCTTCTTGGCGCAAAGGCAACATTTTTACTTTGCCCCATGGATAGTTGCAGTCAGATACAACAAAAGGGCAAATTGCTCTCAGGTGCAAAACTTTACGCGCTTGTTTGTGCTGAAATATCATGAGTCTAATGTCTTTTGTGAGTCAGACCTTGAGATGGGACAGACGGTGGTTGCAAGTGATGTGCAAGTCAAGGTGTTGTCAATGTTTGCAATCCACTATCGGTAAATTTACCTTGTAATGTTGCGTTCACACTAGGCGCAAATAAAATTACATGTAAAGTTAATGTAAAGACACAATTAGACGCAAAGTCCCACCACGTGGCGCGATGGACGCGGCGCGAAATACACAAACTAAGCGGCACAAATTGGCGCGATTTTGTGTCATACGCTTATTCGCGAGAGTTGAAAAATCTGAACTTGATCGACCAATTAGCGCTGCAATAGCCAATCAGCATTGAGAGACCGAGGACGTACCGTTGGAAGTTCCTTCATTGATTTAGTGATTTCACGCTACAACGTGACTTTTTCACGTATGAAGCGAGTCGACACAAAATATTCTAGCGTTCAAACTTGCGAGAATAATGTGGCTTGAAAATTTGCATCACAATTGGTGTGAACACAACCACAAGTCTTTCAGGCCGGAGTCACCGAACTTTAGTATTAAAAAACCCGACAATATTTGGCCAGATAATACCCCACATCCATTCCTTAATCTGTTTTGCCCCATGGTGGCTACTCTGCAGTGAGCTATTAATGATTACTGGGTACCTGAAGTTTGCAGCGTTGCTAGTGAAAGCTAACAAATCTGTCCATTCACGATTAAATTCTATATTTCCCTCCAAATAGTTTTCTCTTTTGTAATTGGAATCCAAAGCTTCTACTCGCCCCCGCTATTGAGGTTCGGCAAACTTAAGAGGACAAGGTGCCGGGCCGTAAATGTACGACGCATTTTTGTTAACAGATGTTTAAAAAAAGAGTTTGTAGACGACACATTTTAACAACTGGAGAATATAAGAGTCACTTTACGCCGACAACAATGATCAACAATGGCCAAAAGAGCCGCATATGCCCAGTCAACATTTGTATGTTGGCTCCATGTGGCGAACCACGTGCCAATGGTCCACATGGGTGGTTTTACCCAAGTGGGCCCAAGATACGATGCCAATTTGGGCCCATACCCACTTGGTACCTAGGTAGCCGCAGTGTAACCCATGTAGGACCTGCCACCCATGTGGGCAGGTGACATGGGGCCATTATGGAACCCATTTTTTAGCTCATTACTAAGCACATGGGGCCCAGATACAGATGTCTACTCCTGTTTTAAGGTCTTAGGATATCTCTTAGACCAGGGACCTTAAAAAAGGAGCAGGAAAACCAAGAACAGATCTCGTCTTGTCTTGATTTTGTTGGGTTCTGTTCTCTACTTACAGTCGTGAGGTTGAGGCCAAAAGTGCCTCAAACGTCATTGTAGGACAATGAATTGTAAATGATTTGAGTCACAGAATTCAGCCTCCTGGAAACACAGCGACCCCAGGATGAGCGGGACAAGTGGATGATTTCAGAATCAGATCAAACTGGATCTGTGAGTGACTAATTAACCGTCCCTGATAACCTCTGTCCTCTTCTCCGTCTTCTTCTCGCTGCAGGGACACAGACCTCAGTCACGTCAGCTCCGTGACATCGAAGCGACCGTGACGCCGCAGCACACCGGCGCTGACGGATGCCTTTTTGTCTCGTGCAGTCAGGCCGGATCGTCTGGCCTGCGGATGACTGTAATCGCACCGACAGGTGACACATATGTGGAAACCAGAAGATGATGGGGGAGACTACTTAGATCGTGTGACCTGCACCTCACATGCCTCCTCTGAGTACGGTAAGTGTCTGAAGAGCTTCACTGTGACATTAGGAAACAAAATGGAGTCCTTAAAATGATAAGGTAGATAACTTACACTGGGATGCTGCTCAGTGAAGACACGTTGAGTAGTAGTAATTAAAATTGTTTTTGTAAGTTCACATGATCAAGAAAAAGCATCAGTAACAAGCGACTGTGTTTGAGGTGATGTATTTTATATAGTATGTTAATGTAAAGCAATAAAATCAAATTAAATTAAATAAAAATTCAATTAAATTCAATTGAAATAATATGGAAATGAAAAGGTGCATTAAAATTAAAATAAAAATACAAATGTGCATTATGCTACAGTGTTTAACACCAGTGCTCAGAGATATTAAAATGATTTAAAAAAAAAAAATTAAATTATTATAGAGCAGTAAAATTAAATTAGATTAAATTAAATTGAATTGAATTAAAATAAAATATAAAATAAAATAGAAATAAAATAAAAATAAAATTGTGCATTATACTACAATGTTTAACACAAGTATTTGGAGATATTAAAATAATAAAAATAAAAAATATATTGTAAACGTGCTGAGGCTGTAAGTATAAAATTGTACTACAATATATACCTCAATAGAATAAGAGTAAATATAAGAAATATGATCAAGTCATGTACTGAAAAATATTGTGGCAGTTACATTATTATAGAGCAATAAAATTAATTAGATTAAATTGAATTGAATTAAAATAAAATAAAATAAAAATAAAATTTTGCATTATGCTACAATGTTTAAGTACTTAGAGAAATATAAAGCAATAAAATAAAATTAAATAAAATAAAAATTCAATTAAATTCAATTGAAATAATATAGAAATGTAAAGGTGCATTAAAATTAAAATACAAATGTGCATTATGCTGCAGTGTTTAACACCAGTACTCAGAGATATTAAAATAAAGAAAATAAAAAAATATATTGTCACTGTGCTGAGGCTGTAAGTGTGAAATTTTACTACAATATATACCTCAATAGAATAGGAGTAAATGTAAGAAATATGATAAAGTATTGCAGCAGTTGAATTATTGCACCCAATAGATAATTATGAATTATAAATGCAGTATGTTACAATGTGACATGCAGAATAAAGACCATTAGAGGCTCTTTTAATTGTAATTTCACTAATAAATCACAGTGAATGTGATAAATATGCATCTGTCCATCCATTCTCTGCACCGTTTAATTTCTTCTAATTTCTCTATAAAGCCTGTTAATGTTTTAACGTGTGTCTTAAACTAACTGAATGCAACGCAATGCAAGAAATGGTTTGAGCTACAAAGAGTCGTCGCTGCTGTAAGATTCAAAAGTGTCGCTTTATTATTAATACTGCCGTCCTGTCTTATTCTTATCAGATGTGCTTTTGTTCTGTTGGTGGCGTTTGCTCTGCTTCAGATGCTGTCGGATTCTTTAAGTCTTTTATTTAAAAATACAACAGTGTCGTATTAAATACAACTAATAATAGATTAGAGAAAAAATAAACACTAGTTTCCAAATAAGATTCTATGCACAAAGCAGAAGTCAAGTTAAAATATTTAAATGATGCAGTCAGTGTTTAGAATATATAACATTGCTTATATAGTGTTTACAGTAGGCTGTGCACACTACTGCGTGCACTCAACAGCTGATTTTTGCCGATGAACAACTGAAAATGCTACACAACGTCCCTGTAAGTGCTATATCGTAGGCAACTGGTAGATTTTTGTGTTTCTTGAAGACGTTTCACCTCCCATCCAAGAGGCGTCTTCACCGCTAACGCGCATAAATGAGCCCTTAATCTGCTGCTGTGGCGCCAGCCTCGCTGAGCTAGCTTAATTTAGCCTCTCGTCCATGAGTAGATGCACTCTTCCTTCTGCGCAGTAATACAGTTGGTGGGTATGGTTCAGTAGGAAGAAAGTTTCTACGTGAAACTGCTCACACGGAGGTCTGTGGATTATCTGGAGTAACAGGGTCGTGATTTCTGTAAAGAGACACTGATGTTGAGTTTTTTTAAATGTACTTTTTGGCACTTTGAGCTCCACAAGCTGACTGCCATGTAGTCCCATTATATTCAACAGAAGGCAGACATGTCTACGGCCGATACCTCCACCACTCAGCAACTCAGGTTAAAACTATATAGATTTACCTTCCTTGGAACTAAGAGGCCCAAACCAGGAAGTGTTTGCACAGGGGTGTCTGCGTACTTTTGACCATATAGAGGATTAATGATTGAGTCCTCAGGTGGATTCAAAGCGTTTAAAAACAGAGGACATTTCTGTGTGAACTTGATATATTTTCCCTGTTTTGGACATCATGACACACTCTGGCTGCCTCCCTTGAAGCGTCACATTCTGACACGTTCATTCAGTGCGACCTAATTACGACCACATCCCCTTGAATTATGCTTTGAACCCCGACCGCAGGGCGGCGGTGTAAAGTGCGCTGTTTGAAGCACGTATTTGTTTTTTGCTCGACAAACTTCAGAGCAACTTTGCGGAGCTCTTCGTCATCTGTGGCCCAATTAGCAAACAAATTTCCCAGCAAACAGCGACAGTGAAAAAAGTCTATGTTCTTGTAGGTAGATCATTAGCTGGAAATGGATGAAGCTCCCCCTCCATGCTGACCCCGACTGTTTCAAAGGGCTTTGTTTTGTGCTGTCGAATCCCCTCGTTGTTTATTAGTCGGGGCGAGCTCGGTGGGCGCCGCGGAACCGAATCCCAAATCTTTGCCCCGGCTCCTCGTCTCAAACACATCTAAGCCGGCGAAGCTTGTGATAGCCCTCTCCTCCTCTAAACAGAGCAAAAGACCCACAGGCCGAAGAACGAGATGCAGCTCGGTTTGAGCCCAGGGGAGGCGGGATCCGGTCCTATTTGTCAGAGCTTTCCATCGTCACTTTTCATCGACGGGCAGGCGGGGGGAGGCGGCAGGGGGCTCTAATGTACTCTCGCCGTCTTCCTCCCCGCATGAGTGTTTTCTGTTTGGCTGCTGTCACTGAGAAAAGACACATAAGTACTCGCCCTGTATCTCCTCACACACACTTTCTGTCTCAAACACACACTCTGCGGACGGAGCGATGCGCTCTCCAGGGCTGAGAATTTCCCCCTCTCTGTCTTTATCTGCTGGTAAATGTTGACAGACCACTGAACCTTGATGTCGGACTGTGACAGGCTTAGCTGTTTGTAAAGTGTCGGGGTGAGAAAAAAGAGAAACAAAGGGGCCTCTGGTGTGGTGGTTAGCCATCATGGCTGCTCAGCTCGCAGTGAAAGGACCTCTAACACCATCCCCGCTCCTCCACGGAGGCGAGCGCTCGGCTGCGCCCGGGTCGGCCGGCTCGCAGACCATTAGGGAAATGGCTGAAGGGTTCTCGTGTTTCAAACCCGGCTGCACTGTTCAAATTAATGAGGGGATTGTCAGCATATCAGAGTTGATGGGTGTGACGAGCGAGGCCCCAGTACGGATTCTGAAAACAACAGCGCTCAGGACAAAATTTACTTCAGTGAGAAGTGACTGTTGTCTTTGGCCTAGTTTGTGCTGCTGCTGCTGTAAACTTAAGTTTTCAGTTCTGGATGCAGATGGAGGGACTTAAAGGGATAGTTCAGATTTTTTGAAGTGGGGTTGCACGTGGATGGAATCCATAGTTAGTGTATAACCCACAGTAGATGGCGGTCTGTGTGCCCCCAGTTTGGAGAAGCAGGCAGGAACACCACCACAGAAGCTGAGCAATGTACAGCTGTGGATGGGGGCCGCAGTAACATATATTTTAACCACCTAAAAAAGCCATTGAGGGTTTCAAATACACCAGACTCCATTGACAAAAACAATAATCTTGGCTCAGGCTTTACTGACCGACATCTACTGTAGTTAATACACTGACTATGGATGAGTACCTCATACAGGACCACCTCAAAAGACATGGACGATCCCTTAAACATGAGGAAGTCAGCCAATAAAATTTATGGAGAGTCAAAAATGCTGTTAATTTTTTTTGCCTATTTTTACTTAAATTCATCAACAATGTTCTCCATTTCGTTCTTCGTTCATCGTTTACTGCTTGCAAGAAAAAATGGGGCTGCCTCTTGTAGATTAGCAGTATAGAAGGAATCGCCATGTTGTTTACAAATACTTCCAGGTAGAACACCAGCAGAGTTTAGCTACATATATATATATATATATATATATATATATATATATATGTATAACACATTTTTCATGTCACTATATCAGCATGTAGACTAATCTGATGTTTGTAAAGTCTATAAACACAATGATTGAACAAACATTACTATTTCTGTGTGCACGTTT
>NC_065520.1:18154586-18160299 GCF_006386435.1 Epinephelus moara
TCTAAACGGTGATATAGTGACGTGAAAAATGTTATATATATATATATATATATATATATATATATATATATATATATAGTTAAACTCTGCTGGTTTTCTACCTGGAAGTATTTGTAAACAACAAGGCGATTCCCTCTATAGAGATAATGTTATCTTCTGCCTTCTGCTTAAAAGAGGTGAATTTCCAGCTCACAGCAACTTACTGTGATACAGTCACTGGCTTTTGTTTGATATCTAGGTGCTGAAAAATATGTTGTTCCACATTTCAGATCCATCATTAGCGTTGTTAGCACACATTAGCTCGAAGGGCTAACTTGGCTCGTTTACTGTAATGCATGAACATTGCTGTCTTATTAATTGGGGAAAAGAAGAATCAATTAAACTGTAGAAATAATTATAATAGGAGCTGCCATAACAGACATCCACCAGACTCACAGAAGACAGAAACAGGCTCATGATATGAAGCTGACTGTAGGGCTGCAGGTTTTAATCAGCTTTTATGGTAGATAATCATACATTATACTTACATTTGTAAGCATTTTATGTCCGCATGTTGGTATTTTATATACAAAACTGAAAGTAGTCAGTGTTTTTCATGACAATTTCACTCTTGCTGAAGGTACAGACTTCTTTACCCACAAAATATCCAAAAACTCTTAAAAATTCTTGATGAATTGATGTAAAAGGGTTTAACATTTAACAACAGCAAAACTATGATATAATAAGTAAGTATCATAAGTAAAGTTTTACTTTATTTTTCCCAGTAATGAGTAGTGTAAGTAATTACTATTAATATCTTACTTACGCATACAAGTAGCGCTTAGGCAAGCTAAAATGCATGTGTTTGGGAAGGACTGAGTATAAAGATGGATAAACGAGACTGGGATTACACTGCATGAGTTGTGTGAGAGAGAAATTGGTATAAGGATGATCATTTTGTGGGTGAAGTGTGCCTTTAAAGGAGCTCTTTCTCATCTGTAAAGACATTTCCCAGCTTACAGTAAAGGCAAAAAAAGGCATGTTGCAGATTGGGGATCATTTTATGTTCGCCTGATCTGTTGGTGATCACACAGGCAGAGTTGAGACATCAACGATGGCACCTCGGTCAGTATGAGGTTTACTTATTACACTTTGCAAGGTTGCTTTTGACTGGCAGCTGGAGGAAGCAGGAAGGGGCGGAGTTATGTTTTGTTTCTAAGAAAATGGAGAAACTGTGCAGATTGTATTTACCTAAGAGATTGAGAAGCTAGATACCACAAGAGCAACATCTTCAAACAGACAAATCAGATTCAACATGAAACAAGTGTGTTTTTTTTTTGTACCCACCAGCTGCAGCTCAGCTGCTGGAAGTGTCACGGGCTCTCACCTCTCCTTGTTTGATATGCTTCCCCTGCATCCTTTTTTCCCCCTCTTAACTTCCTGTGGGAACCGCGTTTGTTGAGCGGTCACGTCTGAACGACCCGCCGATGCGACAGTCCACGAAGACACAAAGACACAAAGGTGAGGACAGACAATGAGGTGCGGCGCTCACAGGGGCCTCGACCCGCGGGGGCCACCGAGCTTTGACGGTGACAGCGTCTTCCTCCGAGGATGTCGCCCTGACACATCAGGAGAAACAATGGAAGCCGGGCTGGGAGGATGTAACTAAGCAGATTAAATCGGAGTCAGCTGGGTTTGTTTGAATGAAGATGAAAATGTGTCACACACCTCTGGACTGCAGCTCTGTGGCACTAACGCGGCCTCCAGGGACTCAAGGAGAAGATTGGATTTCAGCTGCTGAGGACAATATGAATGTGTCCTTGGTGTCCATCCCTGCTTACGTGCCTTTGAGCAAGAACCTGCTGGAGTCTCCTTCTTCTTTTGCTGTGGAGCCAGAACTAAACAGAATTCCCAGAAAAAATGGCGACATGAATGGCGACAGATTTGGGGTTTTAAAAGATGCACCAAGATTAATGCAGCCCCAAGCGGCACAAGCCAGTGTTCTCATTGGGCCGGTCCCAAGCCCGGATAAATGCAGAGGGTTGTGTCAGGAAGGGCGTTGCACGTTGGGCCCATGTGGGCAGTAAATTGTCCCTACATGGGATTGTCCATGGGTTCCTTAATGGCCCCTTCCCAGTTGCTCACATGGTTGGGTTTAATCAAGTGGGCCGCGCAGAGGCTATGCTAAAGCAAGGTTTATGCTTCTGCGCATCGACGACGCAGAGGTATTTGCAGAGGCGTTGGGTCCCTCTGCGACTGACGCAGCACCTCCAAAAAATTGTGACCACGCGTTGAGGCAACGCAGACGGCAAGAGCTATGATTGGTCCTTCAAACTCCACCATTTCCGGCATTTCGCAAGGTTCCACTTCTGCTGCAGTACCACAACACCGCCTTGAGCACAGATCATCGGCGCAGTCGCCTCTCTCTTCTTCATCGTCGTCGTAACATTTGTTGTTCAATGTCAATCATTTCGAGCTCCAGCAACAGTCTTTCTCGCTCGATCTTGACTGTGACTAGAGCAAAGCCGGAAGATAAACAAACAATGAACGAGCAACAACCGTAGACGTCACAGAGTCTAGGTAGGTATATAAAAGAACACCGCGCCCCCAAGCGCTTTGGCGGGGAATTGCAGAGTGGCATAGACCAACAGTGTACGCAGAAGCATAAAGAAACTTAAAGGCTACCTGGGTACGAAGTGGGCCCAAAATGGGCGTCGAATCTGGGGCCTACTTGGGTAAACCCAACCATGTGGGCAATTGTCATATTGGACAGTCCCATTTTATCGATCCATTTACGGGGCCCACATACAGATGCTGGCTGAAAGGAATCTAGCGTATGTTTTTATCCTATATTTTATTGTTAGCTAGGTAGTTTATTTGCATTTTGGTAACAAACATGTTGAGCTGCAGCAAATTACATGATTTTGGGAGGCTCACCAAGGGCACCAAATATGCTAGGACCACCAGTGATGTAACAGGAAGTGGCAGCAAGGTAGGGCTTTACAGTAGAGAACCACATTGGGATCGGGCTCCCGTGGGACCCGACACAAATCCTACGGGAGTGCGTGGTTTTAACTGGAGTGGGTGGTCGAAAAATAAGCCGTGGTTACAGCGATTTGTTTGAATACGATGAAATTTTGCGCACTACTTCGGATTATTGTGTCGAAAGTCTGTCTCTTTATCGGCCCTCTCTGGGTGCCTGTGATTCAGGGGGGCGCATAAGAGCGTGCTACAATGGTAGGTAAATTGTTTAAAGCAATTTAAATGACTAGTTGCACAATCAGACTATGATCGAGTTGGTCCGATAACATTTGGAAAGTCTCGAGGAGCCACACGTTCTCCTTATCAGTGCAGCAACATTTCAAACTCAGCCAACCAACGAGTCTTTTGCTGAATTCCTGGAGTTTCCTGATCATTATTTCAACATGTAAATGTGTGCATCTCGTGCAGTAGTGACTCCTGACCCCGTCTGATCCGAACTCTCTCGCACCCTCAGTGGAAGAAAGCATCCAGGTCTTTAGATAGCTTTCACACCGCTGCCTAAACTAAAGCTGAGCTCATCGTTTCTCCTCCACATCCTGAAGGAAGCTGCTCTCTCTCCTCGTCCTCGCGCACGTTTCCAGGCCTGTCCACTTGTTTTTCTTTTTTCTTTCTCCCTCTCTCCGTCCCCCCCCTCCCTCCCCTCCTCCCCTCCATCTCAGGGAATTCACTTCACTTTAATTGTTTGACAGTCTTTTCCTGCCTTTATGCCACGGCCGCAGAAGGTGCCGAGGATTTTTTCCTCCTTTTTTGAGGCATTAATAACATTCCGCTCGACTGATTCCCCGGGGCACAACCTCATTATGGCTTATAGGCAGAAAAAATAAACTGTCTGTACCGCCTGGCAGCTTTTTTCCCTCCTTTTTCTCCCAGAAATGAGGAGTTGGTGTAAAGTGCCTGCTTATAAAACAGTCTTCTTGTTGCTAACTAAAACACATGTCCAGGGTGTTATCTGTTTCCATGACAGAATGTGACTGGCTGCTGAGAGACGGCTGCTGTTGACGGCAGTCTGCACTGGGTGGCAGCACTGTGGGTGAGATGCAGAAGAGACGGGCTCAGTGCTGACTGGAGTTTGTGAGGCAGCATGAGAAATAGGCACATTTTAAAGGGAAGATCTTTATTGTCGTTGATCTTTACACTTTAATCCTTCATTTAAATCTTGACACGGCGTTTTTCAGCGTCTGTCTCCATGACAGCTGAGCTGAAGATGGACATGCGTCAGCAGATCTCAATGAGAAGCGTGCAAACTGCTGATTAATATTGTGTGGTGCAGCTGAAGGTCGACGATGAACTTTCGCTCTTCGAAAGTATTTAAAATTTAAAATGACTCTGATTAATTTTCTAAACTAATTTTGAAGCGAAAAACTGAAACATGACGTATCGCAAAGTTTAGAAAAAAGGGCGTCTTGTCCAAAGTGAGTTTCCAGTAAAGTCAAGTGAACAATTTTCAAAGCATTAAATCATCTGAGGGTTAAGAAAGCACATCAGTATTTTCATTTCATACCGTTTATTCAAACTGGAAGCTGGCCAGTCCTCCGCTGCTGGACACAGAGCAGCCTGGGGTCAGGTGCCTTGCCCAAGGGCAGCCGGGCGGCGGGAGGTTGAGTCAGAGAGGACGTCCTCATTGACACGGAGCAGGGAATGTGCCGATGTAACACTAGAAAGGCCAGACGTGCTGTCGGCTTTGAATTTTACAAGCGAAGTACTTCAACTTCCAAGGCGTCACCTCTGTGACTTTTCAGAGAACCCGCTGACATCTGTTGACCTTCACTGTGACCTTCATATTGTGAACATGCTTCTTCACAAACTCAAGTTAGAAGCACTTTAATAAACAAGAAGATTTTTCCTTGTTTTAGTTAAAGAAAGTAATGAGTTTCTGCACACTGTCAGACCTTCATCAGGCACCAAGTCCCAGTTAGGAAACAGTAGTTTGATATGAGAGCCTCGGGCTGCAACAACCAATATAAAAACACCTGAAACTGAAATTCCTTAAATAAGATCTCAAGATTCATACAATCAAATTTAAAAAAAGCTGAATGAATTGAATAAATTATTTTTATCAAAAAAGAGATCATATAGTTTAAATCTCATATTCAGACCAAAAACCTTAAATAAAACCACATAATACTCACACAATTACACTCTTAAGTCTTCTAATAGAGACAATGCAGTGTATTCAATTAATATTAAAGAAATATGGACTAAATTGTCTGATATTATTCAACATAAAAGGCCAAAATTTAAACCAAATGGTAACCACCAAGGATGAAAAATGAAGCCAACAAGGAAGTGACAAAAACTGCAGTTCCTCGAATGGCCACTTGAGGAGCGAGTCACTCCCCATTGACCTCCATGTTAAAATGCCCGAATTTACACCAGAAATAAACATGTTTACAGCCTGGTACAAAAACGTTTTGGGTGAATTTTTGTATAAGTCATCCTGTGACAGGATGGTGTCGTCAGTTGACAAGTTGCTACTACAGCAACAATGTTTGACAGGTAACGTAACCATGGTGTAACACCCAGAAGCCCCTTTTAAACAGGAATTGTGCAAATTTGCAAGAAAGCCCAATCAGTCTTTTTTCAGCATTGGCAGTATAAAAACAAAATCAGGGAGTGCAGCAAAATGCCGCCTACCTACTTTTGTTTATACAGAATGCGCCTTTTTCGGGGCAATGGGGGGCGTGAGCAAGTA
>NC_065520.1:18160414-18176932 GCF_006386435.1 Epinephelus moara
AAACTAAAAGGGTTCCACCAATATGTCTACCCTATGAGGCGGAAAATTGGGCACCTCGGATCAACTCGCCAATCCGGCTCTGTGTGTCTAAACGCTCGCAGCTTGCCGGCAAAACGGCCCAACATTCGTGGAAAATCTGGCAGTGTAAAAGGAGCAAGAGTCACAGAGTATAGGTGTAGCCATTTCAGTTTTTCAGTTCATGACAGTTGATTGACACATTGGGCTAACAAAAGAATAAAAATTAAAAAAAAGTCTTGTTCACCATTTGGTTGTATGAAAAGACCTTCTAAGGCAGGGGTAGGCAACCAGCAGCTTCAGACCCACGTACAGCTTTTTAGCGCCCTCTCCAGTGGCTCACTGTGGTTTTAAAAAACCATGTGAAAATAAAAACAGTTGTGTTTTTTTAAATTTAT
Source organism: Epinephelus moara (assembly GCF_006386435.1). Classification (NCBI taxonomy): domain Eukaryota; kingdom Metazoa; phylum Chordata; class Actinopteri; order Perciformes; family Serranidae; genus Epinephelus; species Epinephelus moara. The sequence continues at coordinate 18,160,828 of NC_065520.1, forward strand.
TTATTTTTTACCTTTTTTAATTTTAAAATTTCCATCCATCATTGTTGTAGGCCTAAAGAAATTCCTACATTTTCCAGTTGTAAAGATTTGTAGCCTATACATCAAAGTAAAAAAAATATATATATATATTCAACATTTCGTCGGCTACGTCTGTGACCTGGCGCCTTGTCTCTAAATTTTTCTCAACAGTAAAAGCATTGGCTAATCTTGAGTTTCCATAGCTAGGCTAGCTTTGGATTCTAAATAAAAAAAAGTAAAACACTTTCAGTAAAGTAAAAACGATTTTTTTGGGGGTTTTTTTGGTTAAAAATATCTTTTTTGATAATAAACGTTACCGACCCCTCGTCTAAGGACTCTGATTTTCAGTTTTTTCTGTTACGTACATTTGTTTTAATGGTTTTAAACTTGTTTTCATCTAGCAAAGATTAGCATTAGCATTATCACTGTTAACCATAGCTGTAACCAAGCTAGCAGCTAGCATTAGGGCTATCTCCAGCCTCTCGTCCAAACATGATCACGTCTGGCACCAAAAATTCAAGATGGCGACGGCCAAGGTGCCAAACTTGAGGTTTTGAAAACACTCAGCTGTTGAAGATGTATGCTGAAACAGAAGTGGTTGTCATGTGACCATGTCAGACACATGATGCCTTGTTTTTGTTGTCTTGTAGTTTTTCCGTGCTGTGAATCAGTTCATTTCTTTTGCATGTCAGTTTCATGCATAGGAAGGACTGACAATTTGATTCTTATTTTAGCTTTAACCAATGCACAACACTCTACAGATGAGGATATTTTGTGGTTTTATGTTTGCATTTCAGAGGTGCTGCTTTGTAAAAATATTGAAGGTCGCTCCACGTTGAGGACATTTAAATCCTTGTTATTTTCATAATGTATCAATGGAGTTCTGAATGGGGATATTTTCATTCAAAATTTAATCTAAAATGTGGCCTAATCGTCCATAAGACATGATCAAAATGTTGAATTTATCCACACACGTGCCCCTCAAATATAAAACCTGATTTTTTTTTGAAGTGCTGACTTTTCATTTTCGCAGCACTCACAGAAAATGACTGCTCTCTGAACTCTCCACCCTCCCCAGCAGCCACAGCATTTTGCTGCCTGAATGCACACAGTGATTGAATATTCAATATAAAGCAGATTTATCATATACATGCTGTATGAGTCATGTACAGTCTGTCTCTCCTGTCCGGCCTCCTTGTACCATCACTGTTTTAGTCACCAGTGTCTCCGCTCCTTCTTCCTCACTGAGACAAATTCCTGTACGCTAAATGTAGAAAAGCTTTTCTCTCACTCACTTTATATTCATTCGGTTAACTTAAGGGTTTGCTGGAGAGGAGTTAAGCGTCGATACGGCTTCAATCAGCCCCACATGAATTCCAGGGAGCACCCAGGCAAGGTCTGCATCAGACCCCGCTAATGTGCCTCCCAAACAGATTTTAGCGTTGCTGTTATTGAGTGAAGGGTTGTAATTAAAGGCAGGTTCACGTCGATGAATGTGGGTTATTTAGCTCAAAAGATAATTTCTGGTGATGCTTTCCATAATCCTTAAAATACACAAGGAAGCCCTGCTCCTGAGGAGAGAAATATAAATTAATGGAAAGGCTAATGGACATGTTGATGGCATTTCGGTAAACCTAATAAGAATTGATTCTTGGTTGTGAGAACATTTTCATTCCTCAAACCTCCCCCGTGCTTTACATGTGTAATGAACCTGCCTGAGCATTGATCAAAAACAAAAATTGGAGGAGTAAATCTGCTTAAAAAGCCCCGACTCCCCCCTCGTCTGCCTGGGCTTTGTCCTGGCAGAGGCTGGCCAGCACTTACAGAGGTGCTATATGTCTCTTAAATGACTAAATTGCCTTCTGGCCCCCGTGCTTTTTTCCCCCCACGATGGTTTGCGGGCATTAGTCGAAAGTTTTTCCCGCAAATATTTAATCCTTGCCGTGACTGACAATGTTGTCAGACCTCCGGACGGGTTTTACGCCGTTATTACAAGCGCTCCTCCGTCCGTGGCACTTTGGATTATTCAAGATTATGTTGTAATCCCTTTAATCCTCATTGCATTAAGATTTCAGTCAAAATACGGCAACAGTAAAGTAGCACTCAGAAGCAATGAGGTCTTAAGCAGGCGTCATGATTGGGCAGCCGCCTTCATTTCCTCCCTTCTTCTCTTTATTTATTCTCCAGTCTCTCTACATTGTCAATAAGCTGAGCAACAGATATGTATTTGCTTTTCAGAAGCCACAATGATTTATTCCAGGCACTGAAACCCATCTCCAATCACTGCAGAGGAAAACACATATTTACCAGCTCGCAGTGTCAAGGCGAGGCAAAGACAAACTGAGGGCGGGGTGCGTTCACAAGCACACTGAGCATCCGACTTTCCTCCAGCCCGTATCTGGGAACTTTTCTGATGAAATATTTGTCTCCGGCGGCGCGTCCTGCGGTTACTGTTCAACTATTTTTCCCCCAACTGATGTTCTCCCGCTGCTCTATACAGCCCTTATCTCTCCTCGCTTGACTTCCCGCCATGCCAGAGAGCTTCCAGCAGACTCCTCTGTCTGCATCTTGAAGCTACATGAATAAAACAACCTCCAACTTTGAAACTATGGCTCTTCTCTGCCATGTGTCTTTATGTATCTCTTAGAAAAAAACAAATCGGCATTGTGCAGCAGCGTGAGTCCTGACCAGATGCAAATCCATTGAAATGTAGCTGGTTTGGGAATGAGCTGAAGCCACTTTATTTACAACTCTCAGTGAAAGCATGTGGTTCCTGATGGAATATTCAACAGAGGCCTGATCAGGAGGGTGAGGTTTGGGTCGACCCCCTCTGTCACCTCCGGGTGTCTTAGATAAATATTACAGGACTTTTGATTAATGTCACTCGTCTAAGTTTGTTTAAGAGTAAACTTTGAATCACCAGTTGGATGATGTAAGTCATTTCTCAGCTCACACTGGAAACACCTTTCTTTTATCTTCCACCTCTTTGTGGGTTTTAGGGTCTGAAGTTTTTACTCCTCTGCGCTGGCGACAGCTGTGGGCATTATATTTCTGGGTTGTCCATCCCATTCTCATGAACGCGATATCCGAAGTGCAGCTTTAAAGAATTGCCTGAAATTTGGATTTTTGGTGGTCAAAGGTCAAGGCCATTCTGGATCCATGTTCGTCCTAGTCTTGTGAAAGGGGTATCTTAAGAATGCCTCAAAGGAATTTCCTCACGTTTGGCACAAATGTCCACTTGGATTCAACAATGAACTGATTAGGATTTGATGGTCAGATGTCAAGGTCACTTTGGACCAATGTCTATTCACTTCTCATGTACACAATATCTTTAAATTTGGAAATTTCTCTAAATTTGGCACAAACGTCTGCTTGGACTCAAGGATGAACTGAATAGATTTCAGTGGTCAAATGTCAAGGTCACTTTGGTCCCATATCCATTTCCATTCTCATCTGAGGAAATGATTTGGGGGAATTTCTTCAGATTTGGCACAAACATCTAATTGGACTCAAGGATGAACTGATTAGATTTTGGTGGTCAAAGATCAAGGTCACTTTGGCCCCATGTATATTCTATTCTGATCTGAGGAAATGATTTGAAGGACTTTCTTCAAATTTGGCTCAAACGTTCACTTTGACTCATCAGTGGACTAATTCGGTTTTGGTGGTTAAACTTTGAGGTCACTTTGGAACCATGTCCATTTGGTCCCACATCCATTTCCGTTTTCATCTGAGGAAATGATTTCGGGGAATTTCTTCAGATTTGGCACAAACATCCAATTGGCCTCAAGGATGAACTATTTAGGTTTTGGTGTTCAAAGATCAAGGTCACTTTGGCCCCATGTATATTTCATTCTCATCTAAGGATATGATTTGAGGGAATTTCTTCAAATTTGGCTCAAATGTTCACTTTGACTCATCAGTGAACTAATTCGGTTTTGATGGTTAAACTTTAAGGTCATTTTGGAACCATGTCCATTCTGTTCTCATTAACACAATATCTGAGGAAATAATTTGGAAGAATTTCTTCAAATTTGGCACAAATGTCCACTTGGACTCAACAATGACCTGATTAGGTTTTGATGGTCAGATGTCAAGGTCACTTTGGACCAATGTCTATTCACTTCTCATGAACATAAAATCTGAGGAAATTACTTTCAATTTGGCACAAACGTCTGCTTGGACTCAAGGATGAACTGAATAGATTTCAGTGGTCAAATGTCAAGGTCACTTTGGTCCCATATCCATTCCATTCTCATCTGAGGGAATGATTTGAGGGAATTTCTTCAGATTTGGCACAAACATCTAATTGGACTCAAGGATGAACTGATTAGATTTTGGTGGTTAAAGATCAAGGTCACTTTGGACCCACATCCATTCTGTTTTCATGAACGCAATATCTGAGGGAATGATTTGAGGTATTTTTTTCTTCAAATTCGGCACAAACGTCCACTTGGACTCAGGATTGAACTGATTTGATTTTGGTGGCTAAACTTTGACTCATCAGTGAACTAATTCAGTTTTGGTGGTTAAACTTCAGGTCACTTTGGTCCCATGTCCATTCTCATGAACACGATATCCGAAGTGCAGCTTTAAAGAATTTCCTGAAATTTGGATTTTGATGGTCAAAGGTCAAGGTCATTCTGGATCCATGTTGTTCCTGGTCTTGTGGAAGGGATTTCTTAAGAATGCCCTGGGGGAGTTTCCCCAAATTTGGCACAAACATCCACGTGGACTCAACAATTGATTAATTGGGTTCTGGTGGTCAGACATCAAGGTCAGTGTGGACCCATGTCCATTCAGTTTTCATGAACGCAATATCTGAGGGAATGATTTGAGGGAATTTCTTCAAATTTGGCACAAATGTCCACTTGGACTTGGGATTGAACTCATTTGATTTTGGTGGTTAAACGTCAAGGTCACAGTGGACCCACGTCCATTCTGTTATCATAAATGTGATATCTCAGGGATTGTCTTGAGGGAAGGCTGGGTGCTTGCTAGTTAGCTGCTACTTGCTTGTTCCCTTGTGATAACTAGAATGTTGCAGGAAGTTTGAAAAACTTTGAGGACATGCCGACATCAAGAAGCAAACACCAGCCTTCCAGGTGAAAGCCGGTGGTTGTTGGTTCCATCCACCACCCCTCCCATTTGCCCTACTCCACCTTCTGCTGCCTTAACTTTTGTCGTTGTCCCGCTGCGTTTCCCCTTGGCACCACCTGGCGACGTTAAACAATAACAGCAACTGGACGGGTATCATGCCGATGTCAAAGGACAGCTTTTATTCGTCAATGTCCGGCACCGGACGCTGGCCACCCACCGATTTTTAACAACTTTGGAGTGAGACCAGGCAAGAAATGGAAAAATATTCCTATATTTACAGTTTCAGTCTTAATTAGTGGGCCAGACATATATACCGATATAACATCTTGACTTGAGGTCCACTTAATGGCCTCTTCCGTCTTCATCAGCAGCTGGGGAGAAAGCTCCAGCAAAACCTAGTGAGCAACTTTTTTTTTCCCCCAAACTGCTTTTTCGAAGCTCAAGACTAAACTTTAAAACTTTTCCTAGTCACCACTAGAAATTCGTGTTGCACCAGCAAGCTGAATCAAAACTGTATTTCATTAACTTTATTATAAATTCCAGCCAAAATCCCAAAGTTTCCACGGAAACCAAACACACATGGTCAAACTGGTGTAAACATGCAGAGAGGATCGGTTGTATTTCCATAAGATGGAGTGTGCCACAGATTCATCTAAGAGTAGAGAATTTCAAATGTGGAAAAATGTCAAATCTACCTTTGAGGTTATTTGGCTGTGAGGAGAAATGTAAAAGAAATCAAAGGATTAAAGTCCGAAATTTAGCAACTACCACGTGTTGAAGAAAATTTGATCTTACGAACTGGCACCAATTAGTCGACTAAGAATTGACGCTTATTTAGAAGCAAGAAAGTTAATAAAAGCGGCTCCATTGTGTTTTAAAAAGACAGTATTGAAGACTGTTATAGGACAAGATGTTTAACTTGAGCACTAAATGAAATTAAAGCAAGTTTCGCTTGCCTCAACCAGCTCCTCAGCTTCTGATGCATGGACAGCAACTACAAAAAGAAGTTTCTTATCTGTGCTGACATGTTTTCACCGGTATAGCAGAGCTTCAAGGCCCGAGAAAAAGAGACTGATCAGGTCTGAGGGAGATTTTTAACAGCATCATACTTAATGTGATCACTGACGCTCCACTGATCCTTACCCACCACAAAAAGAGCCCACTTCTGCCTCCTGGAGATGTTCTGTGTTTTTCCTTCCCTTTTGCTTGATCTGGAAGATGATTTTGCCGCTTTGTTTTCCGGGGGTAGAAACGCTTCGAGGTGAAAGGAGGAGCGGGTACTTGTCGGTGCCGCGGCTCTCGACTTCAAACCCTATAAGATCTCTAACGCGCCTCAGAGTCAAACTTCAAACTGGCAGCGAGTGGCTGAGAGAAGACGAGCAGGATGATCCTGAGTGGAGCAGATCTTGTTCTTGGTGCTACGGGCCAGCCGTGTGTCTGTGTGTGTTCGTGTTGGTGAGTTTGCATCGACTGGATGCTGCGCTGAGGTTAGCGGGAGGGTCGGCAGCCTGCGGGCAGCAGCTTGGCGGCACGTTGCAGAGAAGCAGAACAACCTTGTCTCCTATAAAATGCTTTTATATACTGCTAATCTGCTTTGCCAAATATGATTTGGAAGGAACATAATTGCTTCCTGGACAACTTTCTCCCAATACAAGTGTGACGTTCTTGTACTGGAGCCCAGTCGCCAGAAAAAAATGTTGGCATTGTACAATTCTGCAAACCACAAGTGCATTACATTTGCATGTTTCATGGGGATTATATCAACGTTTGTAAACTGATGTAATATATGAGCTGATTGTGTCATGTGGTGTCAATCTGCAGACCACTGTTCAAGACCAATTAACAGCAAGTCATTGCTGTGTTTTGAGCAACTTCTTAGGGACCCAACATGGGTGTTTTTTAGGGACCTGACGCTGTTTTCCTGCAGCTTTCTAGCTTTCAAATGTTTATTAAGGAGGCATTGCTACGTTTTCTTCTGCGCTTTATCCCTCAAATGTGGGTGGTTATTTTGCGACCCGTGGGTGTTTTTCCAGCGGCTTTTTAGTTCCCACACATTTGCGTTTCTTCTTTCCAGTTGCAGTTTATTGAGCAGGTTTAGTGTCACGAAATGCAGTTATTTTTCAAAGAGACATCTCTGCATTTCCTGCCAGGATAGTGTTATGAAAAGCTTTTTTTTTTAATGACGTTGCTGCATTTCCAGCAGCTTTTTAGTCCCCAAACATTGTTTTTTTTTAAGGGATCTGTCGCTTTGTTTCCAGTGGGGACAGTGCCAGAAAAAGCAATTGTTTCTTACTGAGACATTACTGCATTTCCAGCGGTATTTTGGTTGTTTAGTGGCCCCTAGCTGTTTTTCCAGCAGCTTTTTACTCTCCACACATTGGTGTTTTTTAGCTAGCAGTCACTGTTTTTCCAGCGGGGATAGTGCCATAAAAAGCAGGGTTTTTTTTTTTACAGAGATGTCACTGCATTTCCAGCGGGGATAGTGCATGAAAAGCTGTTGTTTTTTAACAAGACATTGCTGCGTTTCCTGCAGTATTTGAGCCCCCAAACATGGATGTTTTTTAGCGACCAATGGCTGTGTTTCCAGCCCCTTTTTAGTCCCCACACATTGTTTTCTTTTAGTGACCAGTTGCTGTTTTCCAGAGGGGAAAGGCAGTTGTTTTTTAAGGAGACATTGCTGTGTTTCCAGTGGCATTTTAGCCCCTGACATGGATGTCATGTAGCGACCCATGACTGTTTTTTTCAGCAGCTTGTTACTCCCCAAGATTATTATTTATGTTTTTATGACCAGTTGCTGTTTTTCCAGCGGGTTTAGTGCGATGAAAATCAATTATTTCACAAGACATTACTGCACTTCCTGCTGGGATAGTACCAAGAAAAGCAGAGAGGGTTTGATGTAAGATGCACCTGAGTTGAATACGCCAGCCCTCCAGGATTCTGTGGGCCTTTTTAGGGATTGTTCAGCCTATTCAGTAGCTTGATGATTGATGATCAGATTTTTTTTTCGGCAATGAAATCGCAGCAGCAAGTGAAACCTCTTTTGTATAATTCATTATTTATATTTAACTGAAGGCAAGTTTTTCCAGTGAGAATGAAACGGCATGTCCTGAGTGTTCGGAGTGACATTTTATTCAAGAGTTTTTATTCTTCAACTCTTCTTCCTCTCTCCATCTTTCTTCTTCTTTCTTTAGTCCTTCTTTCTTTATAACACATGCGCACACACACAGTTCGTCACGCAAACAGGCATGCACGCCTATGCTACGAGCGTTTTGGAGACGGGAAATTGGCACGGCAGATGGTGAGGTGGAGGCCTGATTGTAGAAATTGTCGAATAGTTTTTGACATACGCCATTTTTGGCTTTTGTCTGTACGTACATTTTTAGTATGGACCTCTGTCGTGGTGATTTGCTTCATCTGTCGCCTTTCAGTCATTCCAGAGGTGTGTTTCGCGTTCGAAAAGTTTCTGTAGATCGATGACTTTTGTTGATGCGGTGCAAAACCACTTATTTTCTTGCAGAACATCGGGTAATTGCATCGCACGTTCTTTCGCAGAACTTTTTGTTTTGCGCAAGTTTGCATCTCCACAGCTGGATACAAGGACATGAGTTTGGTGACTCGCAGGATCTATGATGTGTGGTTGAATTTGTGCAAAAGTTGCGATGATTGGACAAAACTGTAAGGGCTGAATTTGTGTTGGGGCAGATTATGGGAAGTGTAGAAACAGTGTTTTTAGAGCTTGACCCTCGTAATAGGAGCTTTGACACTTCTGTTTTAATCTGTCTCTTCCATATCCCTTGAATTTGTGGTGGTGTAATATTAAATCACTGCGACCCTTTAAAAAGTCTGAATGTCTTGTCTGTGTATTCATAATTTTAGGACAGTTGGTGCCTCGTTTTTCCTCCAACCTCTCCCTTAAATATAAACCAGGCTGCTTCCAACTTAAAACTGCATCTGCAGTGTAACACCGTCTCATTGTCTTGCTATGTAAAATGTATAGTTTAGCTGTAGTTATGCAATGACAGTAACACTGCAGGGCTGAGGGATTTGAGCCACCCACACTGAAACCAACGGCACTCTGGGAACTCTGAGGCTCTTTGGTAGATGCCCCAAAGTTTTCGGTGAACCACCTCTTCTCTCTTGTGGCCTTTTGACTTTGCAAAACAGATAGAACGTCAAGAGTGGACTCAGTGGCAGGATGTCTGACTGGCTCACTGTAGTGTGTGTGGGGGGTGAAAGTAGGTTACAGTTTGCTTTTAGGACATGTAGCTAACCCCCTGACCCTGGCTTGGATCCCGCTCCCACACCCCTTCAGCAGCAACAAACACACACTTCACCCTGACGGTCGAGGCCCCCGGGACTTGGCTACCGGTGTCAAAGTGCACGGGCAGCCCGGAGAAGCTTTCACATAGTGGCAACACTCAAACAGCCGCCCGTCCCTTCCTCCTCTTCTTCCAAACACCACCCTACAGATGTGTTTTTCTCCGGCTTGTCCCCAAACTCTGTCCTCGCAACAGCCGTCATGGTCGTGGTTGTCGTCTCTGTTGTGTCGCAGCAGATGAGCGGCTGCTCTCTGCCGGTTGAGGCTGAAACGGTTTGAGTTTGGTTGAGTCAGAGCTGCGGCGAAGACGTTTTGCCTGTGGATGACCCGCATCGTGTTGACAAAAGCAACAGCGGCGGCTGCACCTCAGAGACACACAAGTCACTCTGGAAATGTCCCCACGATTACGCTCAAGGGTTAACTGACATGAAGACGATCACGGAGTGTGTTTGTCCCCCATGTGTCCAACTGTATACAGTTGCAGCTTCCATTTCATAATGCGTTGTGCCAGCTTTGTTAAAGTCCTGCCTCATGTTCCTCTGTCATCACATTAAGACTTCTTCATCTTTCTTTTTCAGTTCAGCCAGGCTGCTGCCTGCGAGCTCTGAGAGCTGAGGACAGTTTCAACTTTTTCATATATTGTTGGCTGTGCAGAGATGGTGCGTAGATGCTTGCAGCCATGTCGATGCAAAAGTGATTTAAGTTACGGATACTAATTTCTAGAAATGTTTTGGAGCAAGTCGATTTCTATTGGAGAGAAAATTATGTTTTTAAGAGTCAAATTTAAGCAGAAAAGATTTGGTAAGATGTTAATGTGTTATTAGTCAGTACATCTCAATCAACCTGCTGCTGGTCCCCACTGCGGCTGCACCCATCAACCGAACAACAGCTCAAACTTTGGTCTGGCGTCATGCATTTTCTCCTGAGACATTATCCTGTATGAGCAGATGTGAAAAGACTCTTTTATCCTTCTCTGCAAGTTTTGAAAGCAGCTCTTTGTAGTAGTTGTATTGTCTCTTTGTAGTGGCTCTGTGAGTCTTTGTGGTTGTTTTATGTCACTTTTTAGTGGCTCTGTGAATCTTTGGTTGTTTTTTGTCTCCATGTAGTAGTTTGATGTCTCTGTAGTAGTTTGATGTCTCTGTAGTGGTTCTGTGAGTCTTTGTGGTTGTTTTATGTCTGTTTGTAGTAGTTTTGTGAGTCTTTGTGGTTGTTTTATGTCTGTTTGTAGTAGTTTTGTGTCTCTTTGTGGTTGTTTTATGTCACTTTTTAGTGGCTCTGTGAATCTTTGGTTGTTGGTTGTATGTCTCCATGTAGTAGTTTTGTGTCTCTGTAGTGGTTCTGCTAGTCTTTGCAGTTGTTTTATGTCTCTTTGTAGTGGTTCTGTGAGTCTTTGTGGTTGTTTTTTTAGTTTTTTATGTCTCCGTCTGTCAAAACCGAGAAAGGTGAAGCAGCTTTAAGTTTCCATGCTCCCCACCTGTGGGACAAACTCCCTGAACACAGCATGTTAATCTGACATATGACATGTTGCAGGTGAGGGTCAGGGGGGCAATCAGACTTTGGGCCCCTGGGCCTGTAGGGCCCGTTCAGTCATCCATCCATGATGTTTTTTTCATTATCACTGATGCATTACTAATAGACAATACATAAATAAAAAATAAATATCTGCAGATTAAAGAAAGTGATGTTTTTGGAAAGCCACAGGAAACAGTATTGTTTTTAAATGAGTTAACAGCGTTAGCAGACCTCATGTATTCAGGTGGCCTGTCCCATTTTTGTGAGTGTGAATTTCTTCAAATTTGGCACAAACATCCACTTGGACTCAGCGATGAACTGATACTTTAGATGATGTGGTAATTGATATTTCTGCTGTGTGATCTGTGTGAGTGCAGGAGCTGCAACTTTTATTTAATAGTCGCATCATGTATCAGTCCTTCAGTATCATCTGTGCACTCACTATAGCAGGTTGTGCCTTGGTAGCTTTCAGTGTTTTAAGATGGTCTAATCTGATTTATTTGAGGAGTTATCTCCTGGGGAGTGGAGCAAGAGTTCAGCAGCAGTGCACTAAGTTTGGACTAAAGGTGAGACGGAGCTCTGTCTGCGTGTGCGAGCTCTGCAGTGCCGTCAGTGTTTCTTAAGCCGGCATTCGGAGAGCTTTCCAGGGAGCACTTGCATGAAATGGGCGAGATGTTCCCGCCAGCACGCTCGTGTTTCTTTTCCAGTTTATACGAGTCGCAGTATACACATGCCATAACACAGAAATATTTTGTCAATAGGCATATACAAAGCACTCTTTGGGCCACAGGAGAGCCATGAGAGAGTGTCCAATGTTTTTAAGAGGTCGATTCTGTGTTAAAAACAATGGGCAGTAAAAAAATCCCCTCGCCGGAGGAAAATAGCCACTTTCACCGCGGCTCCCAGGATGAGTGTTTACACATGCTCAGCTGGATCCGTCGGACCCCACCTCGCTGCCGACCTGCGCCGCCGTACAAATAAACAGGAAGGCCACAGGCACTTGGATGAAGGCCACGCTCATAATTCACCAAAAGCAGTATATTTTACAGAGGGCCGGGGCGCTTTGGTGTGGCTCCAGCAAAAGGAATAAACTGTTAATCCATAAAAAGGCACGCTGGTTATGCGATACAGCACTTAGGTGCCATCTGAAAGCTCCATATCCTTTTACCACTGGCCCTCTGTGAGCAGCGCCAGTTGATTTGGATGGAAGCTAAAAGAGAACTGTTAACAATAGGGATCGTATAACATGGATGTTATGGTTGTTTGTTAGAAGCATATTTATGTGGAGGGGGAGCGCTGCAGTTATGAAAGAAGCCGGACACTTTATTGCCGGGTTCAGAAAACGCATGAATGTAAAAATGTCCAAAACAGCTGGCAGCTCAATGAAAGTTCTCTCCACAAAATTGCTATTTCCATCAACTGCTGACTGTTGCCACATGTAATTTTGCACGGCGCTGAAATCTGACACCTCTGGAAGAAGCTCTGATTGACAGAAAGTGTTTATCTCGTTAGTGCGAAACAATAGCAGGAAATTGCCTCTAAAGCCGCCGTTTCCAGACGCTTCAAGTTGTCTCCGAGCTGAGTGACTTCTCCTCTTTTCTTCGCTTGAGAAGCCGAAGCGCGCCACAAAAGAGAAAACCCGTCCAGATCTCCTCCGCTACACTTAGACAAACGTAGCGAACATGAAAAGCAATCTTCAAAAGCTATCTTTATCCCTCTGCAGTTTGAAGTGCTGAAATTAAAGTTGCATATGGATGCCATCGAGACGCGAGCCACTCGGGGAGATTAACGACAACGCGAGGCATCTGTGCATTCCTAAACCATGTGTGTCCTGGTCGTATCCACACACAGCTGACAGCGGCCGGGGCCCGACACATCCACACAGATCAGGCCGTGATAATCTGAAATTGCCTCTTTTCAAAGATCTCTAAGTCCAGAGAGGGTTACAGCAGAGAGGCACAGCGGCGGCGTCATGTGGTCAGTGTTACATGGAAGCTCTCTGAATTATCCTGCCACTCAGCATCAGAGGAAACTTACTGAACAAAGTAAAAACACATCAGGATGAATCTCACAAATCACTTTGATGAAATACCACTCCACTTAACGGCGTTAAAATATAATTTATTGAAGCTTTATTGATGAGTTTTCACCTTTAATGGGTTGAGTTAATGTTATAATGTAATATTATTTCAGCTAAAGCATCCGACAGACTGTGAGATTTAGCAACCATCAGGTGTGATGTGTGCAGACTGTATGATGTGCGCAAGGATGCTGCACGAGGTATTACTTCTCCAAATGTGAAAATCAACATAGATGGTCACATTTATAACATTAGTAAAACTATAATTGTCTTCATGAAATGTCCAAAAAATGTAAAAAAAAAAAAAATCTCAGAAAAATGTAAATAAACTGTCCAAGAAATGTTAATAAAATGTCCCAAAAAATATTAATAAAATGTTCCAAAAACTATTAAAAAATTGTCCCAAAAAATGTTAATAAAATGCCCAAAAAATATTGATAAAATGTTTGCAAATGTGTTGATAAAATATCCAAAAACAAATTAATAAATTGTCCCAAAAAATGTTAATAAAATGCCCCAGAAATATTAATAAAATGTTCGAAAATACGTTGATAAAATGTCCAAAAAATAATAACTGTCCCAAAAAATGTTAATAAATGCCCCAAAAAGTTTAATAAAATGTCCGAAAATACGTTGATAAATTGTCCCAAAAAATGTAAATATAATGCCCAAAAAATAGTAATAAAATGTTCGAAAATGTGTTGATAAAATGTCCAAAAAATATTAATAAGTGTCCCAAAAAATGTTAATAAATGCCCTAAAAATATGAATAAAATGTTCGAAAATACATTGATGAAATGTCCCAAAAATATTAATAAGTTGTCCCAAAAATTGTAAATAAAATGCCCAAAAATATTGAAAAATGTTCAAAAATATGTTGATAAAATGTCCCAAAAAAATTAATAAATTGTCCCAGAAAATGTTGATAAATGNTAAATGCCCTAAAAATATTAATAAAATGTTCGAAAATACATTGATGAAATGTCCCAAAATATTAATAAGTTGTCCCAAAAATTGTAAATAAAATGCCCACAAATATTGAAAAATGTTCAAAAATATGTTGATAAAATGTCCCAAAAAAATTAATAAATTGTCCCAGAAAATGTTGATAAATGCCCCGAAAATATTAAATAAATGTTCAAAAATATGTTGATAAAATGTCCGAAAAATATTAATAATTGTCCCAAAAAGTGTTAATAAATGTTTCGAAAATACGCTGATAAAATGTCCCATAAATCTTAATAAATTGTCCCAAAAAATGTTAAGAAATTGTCCCAAAAATGTTAAGAAATTGTCCCAAAAATGTTGAGAAAATGACCAGAAAATATTAATAAAATATTTGAAAATATGTTGATAAAATGTCCAAAAAACATTAATAAATTTTACCATAAAAAAAGTTTGAAAATGTCCAAGAAAAAGGTTGATAGAATTTCCTAAGAAATGTTAATAAAAGGTCCAAAAAACTATGATCAAATGTCTGAACAGTATTGTTAAAGTGTCTTACAATAGCCTAAAGTTTTGTGGGCACTATAAACTGCGGTGTGTGTGTGTGTGTTAGCTGACAGGAGTGGCACCTGGTGTGGTCTTCTGCTGCTGTAGCCCATCTGCTTCAAGGTTGGACAAGGTGTTGTTGCTTCAGAGATGGTCTTCTGCACACCTTGGTTGGAACCAGTGCTTATTTGACTTCCTGTTGCCTTTCTATCATCTTGAACCAGTCTGGCCATTCATTCCTTTATTTACTGTGTCTTATCAGAGCGTGGTACCAAATGTTCTGAGCCATGAATCAGCAGCTGAAGGTGCATGCTGGGATACATCAGGCCATCAGGACACACCGGCCGGGCAGGAAATATTTCACAATTAAATATACAGCACGATGGGGGGAAAGGGCTTACAAAATACACCTCTTTTGCAATATAAACAGGATTTTCATCTAAATTGTGTACACAGCCGCAATAGTTCAGCTGGAGAGCCTCAGGTCTTAGCTCACTAATATGGCAAACAGCATCAATGCGGATATCACTCACGCAGACCCCAAAGTAAATACAACCCGGCGATTCGTCCAAGGTAACAATTGAGGTTGTGTACGATATGATGGAATGCACAAAACCCCCCATTAAACGCTAGTTCAAATATTTATATTTCTTTTTGGTATAAATATAACAGAAAGTTTCACAGTTCTGGCATTGTTTGGAAGGGCAAGGAACCCGCTCGCGTTATAAATGAGAGCTCGGTGACAGGTGGCGATGCAAAAATGAAGAGCGTCGGGGCCCGAAGGTAAACAGAGCGCTGTAACAATACGGCCTGATGTGTTTGGAAGCAGAGCAGCGGACCGCAGCGACGCGGCAGCATATTTCACGAGACTGAGTCAGAGTTTTATTGCCTGGGTCAGGCTGTGAAGGAGAGGTCCACACGGCGAGGGAACGGCTCCTCTGTCCTGGATGGGTTTCACTGTTTCTCCCCCACATCGACACATTTAAACATTTCCAACGGGAGGAATGTGTGTGTGATCCTGCGAATACACACGTACAGTCACAAACTCTGCGACTGGATCATTCTGCACTTTGATGTGCAACGTATACTGTTCACACCAGACACAGACTGTTCACTCTCACATTATCAGACAATGGGCCCCTGGGCTCAGATATGCAAAGGGCCCCAACACCTCTCCTATATAAGAGCAAGACACTCAGACTTTGTGGTCATTTTGTGTCTCTTTGTGGTCATTTTGTGTCTTCTTGAGAGCATTTTGTGTCTCTTTGAGGTCATTTTGTGTCTCTTTGGGGTCATTTTGTGTCTCTTTGAGGTCATTTTGTGCCTCTTTGGGGTCATATTGTGTCTCTTTGGGGTCATTTTGTGTCTCTTTGGGGTCATATTGTGTCTCTTTGGGGTCATTTTGTGTCTCAGACAGAATTTTGTGTCTCTTTGGGGTCATTTTGTGTCACTTTGGGGTCATTTTGTGTCACTTTGGGGTCATTTTGTGTCTTTGGGGTCATTTTGTGTCTCAGATGTCATTTTGTGGGGTCATTTTGTGTCTTTGGGGTCATTTTGTGTCTCAGATGTCATTTTGTGTCTCTTTG
>NC_065520.1:18177195-18187557 GCF_006386435.1 Epinephelus moara
TGTCTCTTTGGGGTCATTTTGTGTCACTTTGGGGTCATTTAGTATCTCTGAGGTCATTTTGCATCTCTTTGGGGTCATTTTGTGTCTCTTTGGGGTCATTTTGTGTCTCTTTGGAGTCATTTTGTGTCACTTTGGGGTCATTTAGTGTCTCTGAGGTCATTTTGTGTCTCTTTGGGGTCATTTTGTGTCACTTTGGGGTCATTTAGTATCTCTGAGGTCATTTTGCATCTCTTTGGGGTCATTTTGTGTCTCTTTGGGGTCATTTTGTGTCTCTTTGGAGTCATTTTGTGTCACTTTGGGGTCATTTAGTGTCTCTGAGGTCATTTTGTGTCTCTTTGGGGTCGTTTTGTGTCTCTTTGAGTTCATATTGTGTCTCTTTTGTTGTTGTGTGTCTCCTGTAGGGCATTTAATGTCTCTCTCAGGTCATTTTGAGTCTTTTCCTGGTCCTGACATGTAACAGTAATTTGAGTGACGTTTTGCAGATGAAGGCCAGGGGCCCCTGGCACTTTCGGCCCCTGGGCCTGTGCATGGTCAGCCTGTTTAGTAATCTACCCACGTTTGCACATATAAACAGATACATTCCCAACACTAGTTTAAAGGGGATCTCTACAAACTTTGTCGATTCCTTAACTCATGTCTGAACCCAAACCCAGGTCCTAACCCTTAACCTTTAACTCAGGGGTACTTAACTGGCTTTGCCCAGGGGCCACATTTGCAAAAAAAGTTTCATAATTAATATTTAAATAACTACCTGGACCTGGGGTAATGCACTCTGTCACCCTATTTACAGTCAAAGTACAAAAAAATTCCAGTGTGATTTTATTGAAATTTTACTTTGGTCCGGGGACGGGACGAAGGCTGCCAACATTACTAGTCTCCTGTCAGATAACAGTGAGAGTACAGAGCCTGTTTGCAGATCAGTCATTGAATTCCTTTGTGCCTGCTCTTTAATTTAAGTTTGTGGCCGTTAGCGGCCAATAAATTGGTGCATCTCTACTAATTGTTTGATTTTAGCAGAGAGGACGGTCTCAGTTTGCATTTACGTTTATATCTCTTGGATATCTTCCTGCCCTCTGCCCTAAATCTGAGCCTCAAATCTTCTCCCTCTCCTCACCTTTCTGTTCCTGTGAAACATTATGACCTTTAAAAACACAACACAATCAGATCCGCCGGAGCAAAACCACCTCAAATGAGCGCAGTCGAGGGGACGACACCCTGACATGGCTTTTCATGCTGCCTGGTCCCCATAATGAACCGGAGCTGGCAAAAAGTGACTTAAAGAAATCCTCCGTCTGGCTGGCCGACCTCACACGAGAGCGGAGATCAATAGTAGGCGGCTTTGATAATTGCTCGGCGCTTCATTAAAAGCGCGGCAAGCTCGTGGAGGATGCCCCCTCTTCTCGCCGCGGACGGGGCCACGTCACATCAGAGGCCAGATTAAAAAAATAAATAAATAACACACACTTAAACTTCTTCCTTCTCTGGCCGTGATGGTAAACACGTTGTGATTGGCTTTAGGAGGAGATGAGCGAGGTATCAAAGCCAGTTAATTTGCCCGGTTAGGAGAATCTGTCAGCGCTTAGAAAACCTTAAGGAGGAGGACACTGTCGGCTTAAATAGGACGTGACGTGTCCAAAAGCCATGACCGACCATCTCCATCTCGCAGAGCAGCACACACACTGGAGAGATTGTCTTGTTGTGGCTCCAGCACACGAGCAGAATCACTTTCATCAGCTCCGCTTTCTCTTGAATTCTTTAAGATTTCATTTACTTAAAAAAGAGAAAAAGCTCCTGAATCTACTCGCTGCTGCTGAAACGAGGTTCATTAAGGTTTTGATGTGACTGGATAATCACCCTTCAAAATATAAGCAGCGCTGGTAAACATGAATTATCAGGGGAGGAGGATGGGGGGAGGAGAAACCCAGCAGCAGCAGCAGGACCTCATTGGTAATGCAAAACTTTAATACTGGCGACTGAAGGGGCTTGACGTGCCGAGGTGTAATGTCAGCTATCGATTGATCGGCGGTCGGGTGTCTCAGTGTCAGGCCCCATTGACATTCTCTCATCTTACGATGGAGGGAACTTGTTATATCTGTTTACGGCCGCGTGGATGTGCCAGGAATTCCTCGTCTCAGCCGCGGCTCGCTCCTCTTCTTCTTCCCCTTTTTCTGGGAAGGAATCGTAACGGATCTTCCAGCGTGTTAGCCGCGGCTCGGGCTGTTGACTGTAAGTGCAAAGGCAATTGATCAACCCCCCCTCCACAACACACACACAACACACATGCTCACACGTGCAAACATGCACTGCACAGTTTCCCCTTACAGAGCAGGAGGCTTTTTAAAGAGCTGATGAACCTGGAAACTCACTGGTTTGAGTTTCTGTTCAGGTTTTCGAAGGCCAGAGCTGATATTTTTAGACTTAAAGGAGCACTTCACCCCCAAACGACCACTTGTGTATCAGTTACTCAGCCTATTGCGTGGGCTTCATGTTTTTGTTGCATGCCGGTGAACGAAGAATCCAAAAACGGAGAAAATTCTTCGTTGCTGCCTCTATCAGTTTGTGTTATTGTGTGAGTTTGGAGTTTAAAGGGTTCGTTCCGACTCCCCAAAGTCACACAATAGCACAAACTAATGAAACGATCGAGGCAGTGGCAGCTCCCGTGTTCAGCGAAGTACNAATCCAAAAACAGAGAAAATTCTTCGTTGCTGCCTCTATCAGTTTGTGTTATTGTGTGAGTTTGGAGTTTTAAAGGGTTCATTCCGAGTCCCCAAAGTCACACAATAGCACAAACTAATGAAACGATCGAGGCAGTGGCAGCTCCCGTGTTCAGCGAAGTACAATTACTGCTTTTGTCAGTGGCGTTCGGCTTTCAAGAGAGCGTAGATAAGTTTCACTTTGGGAAGTACCGGGCATATGCAACACATTCTCGTGTCGTGTGAGACAAGTGGTTTCCACTTCGACCTTGTCGGACAATTTAACGCTCAAGAAGAATATTTGTCAGTGAAAATCTTGAAATCTGCTCTTCGGGACAACGATGCAGAAACATGTTTTTGTCTGTCATTTTTGCTGTTGCCATAAAACAAGTGACGAATTCAGACTGTGCTGAAAGAATACTTGAACCTTCATCTGAAGATCAAACCCTGTCCAAGACACTTCGGTTTTATGTGTTCGGTTTTTCCAACTTGTTTCAGTTTTCTCTGTTATTGCGCTGCAACACATCTTATTCCTTTGAAAAATTGTAAATTCTGCAAACAAATTGATTTCTGTTGTGTTGCTGTAAAGTGGCAGGAGATATTTTGGGTGGCCTTGGACCTGAAGTAAGTGTTGGTTGTTGACGTTTTGGGACGCCGTGTCAACTTCTACCTGTTACATGCATTGTTTTCACAGAAAATGTTTGCATACAGTCTCTTTCAAAATAAAAGCACTACTTCCGTACAACACCACGAATTAACATTTTTTTCCTTCAACAACAAACAAAATGCACGTGGTTACATTTCGGTGGTAACATCCCATCCTTCACCCCTCCCACCAGCCCTACTCAGATGGCTTTCTTCGCCAGTGTCTGACGCCAGAAGCCTCTGATCAAGCGGCGTTTTTTGACGACTTTGGAGCGAGACCTCGTTGGATTACGTGGATTATACTTCTTTCGTCAGCCCCTTCAAGATTTAGCAGTGTTGCAATCACAACAATCAATGCAAATCCAGCCATTCCTCGTGAATTCTGCGCGACCTTGCAGTTTTGTCCAATCACCACAACTTTACTGCATTTGTGTCTGTGTCACTCTGCAGTTACCTGTTTCACTCTCGTGAACCTCGCTGTTGCTTTCTGAATCATCCTGACAGGCTCTGGTGAATATAACAAAAACACTTTGGACCAGATGTTTTTCAGTATTTGTTTTATTTTATAGCAATATTGGCTCTGAGAAGGCATCAAGATGAAATCCTAGAGGGCTATTTGACTTCTCGTGGTGGTGTGTTAAAAGACTCTACCTCCAAAATCCTACATTTCCCATTACACCTGGTGATGCTGCATTTACCTGCTCCTCGGATGGTCCTATTTCTTGAGTTGGAAAGTCCTTCTTCCAATGTCGTTGTGTCATGAGCTTCAGTTCGTAATGTAGAACCAACATTGACGCTGCAAATCAGATGTTAAACAAAACATTTGAAGCTTTAGGGGCTGCACGCACACCGGAAAATGCGAGGTCAAGCACTCTTGTGCTTATTCTGTACCAGCTTTCAAGAGCGCGACGGCATCATAGCCTACTTACCTGAACTCCTGAGTGCAGAGCTGATCTTCTTCCAGGAGCTGTTTATAAGTGTGTAGGCCTATCGTCCGTGGGACAGATGTAAAGCTCTGGGTAGCCCTGCACTAACATGATCAACTTTTCCGTGTTTATCAGACGAAGACAGAAGAAGGGAAAGATATCCGTCGGCTGTGATTGACTGGTCCTCGTCACATGACATGCGCTGCACGCTGCTGCTTTCCAGAAGTTGAACTAAGTTTATCTCAGGGCACAAGTTTGACAACATTAGCCAAACATTTACTTCCGTCCGCCATGTTTCTGCATATATGACGACAAGTTTTTGCTGACTTTCGGAGTTGTTCCAACTTTCCCTGTCGGGAACTCATTTTTGTCTTATTCCAACACCACAGGAATGCAGGATGAATGCCCAAGTCTTCTGAACTCGTCTACGCCCCAGTCTGTAGCAAAAAAAAGAAGATAGATATTTTACTGACAGTTGTACAGTAATCTCTCTCTGCTGCACCCAGACCTGCCGCTCTGTTGTACCTCCCTTCTTTCCTCCTTTATTTTGCTCCCTCTCCACCTCCCCCACCCCAGACGCTGACCTACAGTTTATCACATCACGTATCACACCTCCAAAACTCGCTCTTCATGCATGCATGCACGCCTGCACACGGTGCATATGTATTTTCTCAAAACAAACTCCCAAAGACCCGGAGCGAGCGTGTGTTGTTAGGTGACAAGTCAGCGCCGCCACCAACCACCAACCACCCCCCGCCACCACGCCCTCCCCCCTCTGTACAAAAATAAAAACACACAGAGAGGTGGCAGGGAGTGTCTACACCCCCCTGGTCCATCGCTCTCAGCAGGGGTTATTGATTGTGACGTGCGCTCGCAGTGCACCTTCCCAGTCGCCTGTCAGCCAGATGCATGCTGGCAGGTCCGGTCCTCCCCCCCCTTGACAGCTCCCGCGCGGCAGGGAGGTTGCAGGGGTGGCGATGGTGTTGGAGAGGGGGGGGAGGCGTTTGTCAGGGAGCCAAACAGAGAGAGAAAGACAGCTGGCGGGGCCCTGGCCCTCGATTTCTCCCCTCTGTGCTCTCCCTGCAGAAGGTGAACCTCGACCCCTCGACCCCCCTCAGCCTCGCTCTTGTTTGCGTCGTTGTCATCGTCGCTACAAGGTGAGTGGAGCTGCCTGCGCGGGTTAGCCTCTGTTTGAGGATCCCCAGGTCTGTCACAGTGCATTCTTTCCACTTTTTCACCCCAAAAAGCCCCTCAGGATACGGATGAACCGTTTCAGTCTGTTCTCTACATTACTGTCGCTTTTCACCGCCGCGTTTAGTATGACAAATCCTCCCCTCCCCTCCCCTGCCCTCCCCGTAACAACCGACCAACCAACCCCCCACCTGCGCAGCTTGTTTAACGCCAGCGCCTCCAGAAGGTGCATCCCGCGCGCGCTCGGCGGCTGAGACAGGTAATGAGTTAGCTCGGGGGAGGCCGACATGACTGCACGCGTGTGAGAGTGTGAAATTACCTGACACAGCTTTCATCGGCGCAAGGTGCTTCCCCCGTCTGTGTGTTCGCAGCCGTGGGATTTGTACACACATGTTCACAGAGAGAGAGAGTGGAGGGAAGGAGGTGGGAGAACATAACATATGCCACTTGGTGAACACTTTAATCCAAACCGCCTAATGGTGCTGTGACTGTGTGAGGCTCCACTGGCTGTTTGAAAAGTGCTCCGTTCACATCAGCACTGAGATACACAGAACACTGCTTCAGGTGCATCAGTAATGAGCATGAAGAGACTCGGTTAGTTTAACCGGTAGTCAGGTTTGCATTCAGCTTCTGACGTGGATTTATCCCGTCACTGTATCCTGAGTCAAGTCTTAAAGTAAATCTAAAGTATTCATATTCAACCAAAGCTACAAAGTTTCCCACATTATTTGAATCTTAGTAAACCTTTAAACGTGCAGTGTGCGGTGCCACATGCTCTGCCCAGTCTACATTTGTACACCAATATGTGTCGTAAATGGACGATAAAATGGGCCCTATCCACCTTATTCCTAGCCCCCATGAGTAATCACTCATCAAGAGTTGTCTTTAAGTAGTAGTTGGAATAAGTGTTTAAGTTGTGCTGTAAGATCACTGGTGTTACTTTGAATAACCTACAACATCTGTATGAGGAGAGGCTCACCTCTAAAGATCGGTCATTTGTCTCAGACTCTCAGCGCCACCACAAAGTTGAGTTTGAGATGCTTCCATCAGGGCCGAGGTTTTGCCTCCTTAAATGTAGCACTAAGCATTACGGATCGTCCTTTGTCCCTTCTGCTATCCCTTATCTTAAGGAGCAGTGACCACTAATTGTCAATGACTTACCCCTGACAGTGTGTGAGTCTGGATTCTGGGTGTAATGTATTGTACTGACTGTATCCTTACCTTACCTTACCTTACCTTACCTTACCTTACCTTACCTTACCTTACCTTACCTTACTATACCTTACCTTACCTTACCTTACCTTACCTTACCTTACCTTACCTTACCTTACCTTACCTTACTCTACCATACCATACCATACCATACCATACCATACCATACCATACCATACCATACCATACCTTACCTTACCTTACCTTACCTTACCTTACCTCTCCTCAGAGGAGGTCTGCATTGCCACAACCTGTAGTTACATTTCTGGGTAGGTGCGCGTCAGGCTACGGCCTAGGTACACCATCGATTCGGAGAAGTATAGAGATAGTGCCTTTTTCCAAACTTCAACTGTATCATTGTATTATTGTCTATGTTGACCTGTGACACCCGAACTGAACCTTTGCTTACCTTTAAACATCATGAAGAAGATAAAATGACACCTTCTTTGTGTGTTTGGCACCTACTGTCAGTGCTGACACATATAATTGAATTAAACCCTATGATAAAACCGAACAGCACAGTCATCTTAAGAATAGACTTTATGGCAGAACAGTTGTTCATTGCACTGAACTTGTCCTGCTGCACAGTGTGAGGCAGTATTGACTCCACTCTGCAGCATCACAGTGTTGCACTGAAAGGTGAACAAGCTGTGGTGGACTGAGAGTAATAACCAGCACGTGTCGGGACAAGCCCGAAATACTAAATGGATCATAAGTAATAATCACCCCAGGGTTGCAGACAATAAGCCCCCCCCCTCCTCCCCTCAGTATCTCAATCCATTTGTCTTGGAAAAGGAAATTACTAAATCCAATACAGTTCGATAAAAATCTGGCCTGTCTGGATCGGCTGCTGGAGGATAATGCGGCCTGATAAAGGCGCTCGTTTCCGGCCGCGCGCCATCCGTCATCCGGGGGTTGCTCCCCTGGTCAAGCTGTCTGCTGCTCCAATAGATGACTGCAGCAGTCTGAGCTGCTCGCTCTGCCGCCTCGTGGCCTCCGCTACCGGGGTTACAAAGTTTAGTTGTTTGCAAGGGTCGACTCTGTACTGTACAAACTGTAGGAGTTATTTAGCTGCTTGTCACGGCCTGGATCACAACAACACTCAGGGTTACTGCAGGATGCAGAACTGTAAGACGCTTCCTGTCTTTGTCCCTGCGAGCCTTACAGCTGGTTGATTGTGATGTTGATGATGGAAGAATGGCTCTTGATACACTAACAGGGTATTATTGGTGTGAATGCCTGTGACCTCTCGGTATGTGCCAGAGGTGGGAATAAGTCTTTGTTTTACAAGTCACAAGAAGTCTAGAGTCAAGTTCTTAACTTTGAGTTTCCGGTCCCAAACAAATCATAATGTGCTCTTCACCAAGTGTAATTCCATGTTTTGAGAGTATCAATGTTAGCTTAGCATTAACTCCCCAACTTTGTTATTGTTAGCCTCAACTTACTATTCTCTGTGCAACTTTAAATGTCAAACAAAGATTGGGAGTTGTTGCATCGCTGTAATTTTCGACCCGCTTGTTTTACACACTGCATTTTGGTTTTTAACTGGCGTTCAGTAACGTTACATCAGTTCTTCATGGTTCTCTTCTGCAACATTATTTGACGCTGTCAGATTGGTTCAAATGAAAGGGATCATCTGGGGAAGTAAGTGTTGACATGCTGGGAATTAATATTGTTAATATTAGTTTATTCGGGAAATGAAGGAAGAAGAAGATATTTCTCAAGAACACCTTGAGAAATATCTTAAAATTGGGCAGTTGACTTGCGGTTGAAGATGAATGATTCAATTTTGGTGGTCAAAGGTCAAAGTCACAGTGACCTTGTCTGTCCCATTCTCGTGAACGTGACATCCCAAGAATGCCTTGAGAGAATTGCTTCAAATTTGGCACAAACGTTCACTTGGATTAATAATAAACTGATTAGATTTTGGTGGTCAAGGGTCAAGGTCACTGTGACCTTGCGCCTGTCTCAATCCTGTGAACGCGACATCTTAAGAACACATTGAGGGAATATCCTTAAATTTGGCACAAACGTTCACTTGGACTCAATGACGAACTGATTGGGTATTAGTGATCAAAGGTTAAGGTCAGTGTGACCTTGCGCCTGTCTCAATCCTGTGAACGCGACATCTCAAGAACACCTTGAGGGAATATCCTTAAATTTGGCACAAACGTTGATTTTGTGGTCGAAGGTCAAAGGTCCCTGAAGTTACATCACTTTGACTATCAGGTAGCACCATGACCTCTGACTCATGTAAGTCTCTGTGTCACTTTTACAGTTTACATTCCAGAAGAGTGAGCATGCCTCACTGTTGCAGCAGTTTTTAAGTGTCTCTGGACGGGAGCTTCAGCCGAATACCTGAGATGTAATGTAATCGAATACACTGTGCGTCCTGCAGGCTGACCTCACAGCTGTAGGCATGTGTTGTTGGCAGGAGAGCGGCGTGAGCACAGAGAGGCTGTTCATTCTTAAAAGTGCAGTTTAATCAGGGTTAAGAGACGCACTCAGCACTTAAAAGAAGCTCAAATCATCTCTGAAGGGAACGTCTTGGTGTTGTTGAGTTCTCTACACTAAAGAACCTGTAAATGTTGAAGTCATTTTGCTTTTTGAGAGAGTCCTGAGAAACCCTCATCACTGTGAAGTCACAATAGGATTCAGTGTGTAGAAACAGGGCGCAGAAATGAATACTAATCGCCTATTACGATGCAGATTTGCTTAACAACTCGCTCTCGGCGGCCTGAGGGAGAACAGGATGCGTCGTCTTTTACTTAAGGTGCTGCGTGACCTCTGCACAACCCGCTATTAAAGAGGGACAAATGTTGCTGCTGTTAATGAGCAAAGAGCAGCGGAGCTCATAAAAAGGTGTAAATATTGGGACGCTATCACAGACGGAGGGAAGAAAGAGAAGGAAGTGTAGTGTTAGCAAAGTGTAGCTTCACTTTATGGAATTAAGGAGTGAAGGGCTCAGCTTAAATTTATGTATGAGGAGAATTTAGTCAGTAAATAAAAATGGACAGGCACTGATGAAGATTTGCATTTTTGTATACATTTTTCAGCTAACACTTCAGTTTAGAAATGAACACTCAAGGCAGTGGATGTGGGTCAATGACAGTGTGAAAGGTGTCGGGACAGTCGTGGTCCCCAGAGGATGAGTCCCTTTGACTTTGAAGATCACCTGACTTTTCATCAGTGCAGGGGTCAGCAACCTTTACGATCAAAAAGAGCAAAAAATTTTACCACAAATTATTTGCAAAATCTGCCTGGAGCCTTCGAGTCTTATGGTAAAACTACATATTAAGTCTAAATTAGCCTATCGACATTATCGAGTGCTATCTTAAGGTCAAAAATTCAATTTCTCCAATACTTTGCATCATCTATCTGGTAGTCTGCACACATTTGTTCGTTGGAACCAGAGAATTTTTATGCCTCCGTGCTGGTGACAGCCATGACCGAAGGCTTTATGTGTTTGGGTTGTCCATCCGTATGTACTTAGGTACATCCAACTGTCCGCCCCATTCTCCTGAACCCGATATCTCAACAATGCCATGTGGGAATTTTTCCTGAACCCGATATCTCAACAATGCCATGTGGGAATTTTTCAAATTTGGCACAAATGTTCACTTGGACTCTAGAGCCCCTTTTACACTGCCAGATTTTCCGCGAATGTTGGGCCGTTTTGCCGGCAAGCTGCGAGC
>NC_065520.1:18187747-18203115 GCF_006386435.1 Epinephelus moara
TAAAAAGGGCTTAGGATGTATTGATTAGAAGTTGAAAGGTCAAGATCACTGTGACCTTGCATCCGTCTTATTCCCGCAAAAGCATACAGCCACATGGTGGTTATCCTAGGTGTTTTTTTGTGTAAATTCTTAAGACTTATTGTGCTGCATGCAAACTTGTCACTTTTTGACAGTTTTGGATCTAAAATGTTAAAAGAATGAGTCCTTAAACCCAGAAATTAGTTAGCATTTTAGCACTCCCGATCCCCGCACCTTGATGTCTATGGATTTTTTTAACGTCTGTGGTTCACACAAGCTTAAGAAAACATTTTAATGTTTGGTTTAACGACATAAAACACGTCAGCAAATTCCCAGCTCATGAATTTTGAAGGTTTTAAATGTCTTAAAAAAGGCGGTTGCTAACGCGATTTTTGCTTTTATTTATAAAGAGGCAAAAATATAATGGGAACAATAATATAATATGTTCTACTCAATATGGTAAGGTAAAATAATACAAGTATACCAAAGGCAGCAGTGCTTAGTTTATTTTTCTATGGACAAAAATATAGATAGAGGAAAGACATCCAACTTTCTGCGTAGTAGTGTGGATTCAATGGCCACAGTGGACTCAGATGTGAAATATGGTCCAAAAATCGACCGAGAAGTTGAGTCTGAAAAAGCATGGAATTTTAAATTNGTATACCAAAGGCAGCAGTGCTTAGTTTATTTTTCTATGGACAAAAATGTTTGATAGAGGAAAGACGTCCAACTTTATGCGCAGGATTCAATGGCCACAGTGGACTCAGATGTGAAATATGGTCCAAAAATCTACCGAGAAGTCTGAAAATTTGAGTCTGAAAAAGCATGGAATTTTAAATTGTGAAATGTATGGGAGAAATGATAACTCTACAAGGGCAATAAGTGATGTAGAAGTGGATAACGACACACCTGGAGATGAGGCAGAAGTTCTTCATATCACCAGTTCAACATTCAGCTCTCTCAGTGTGAGTTAAAATCTGCATTTTCACAGAGGTGTTCCTGCACTCCTCTTTGTTTTAGTCAGTACGGACCAACTCTGAGTGATTTGACTCGAGAGGCCACTCTGGTCACCCGCCCGCCCTTCTGAAGGCTGAATAATGTGAGCGCCTCAATTCGATTCACGTCCCTGTCGCAGCATTTCAAAAGACACTTAATTTCATACTTGTTTACGGCTCTCTCCAGAGATCTAAAGTTCAAAATCGCATGCATTTTTAATTCCAAATTAAGCCAGGGAAGAAGAGGGAGGAGGAGGAGGAGGGGGGGAAAAATTCCATGTTCACTTCGCCACATTTTGACAAACATGACCTCCCCTCGCTGGGGTGGAGGGATTATGTGGAACAAAAGTTGGCCCACTCGCCGTACCAGGGCTTAAGGCTATTGGGGCGACAGATTAGAATATCTTTCACCCTCTCCGGGAGATAAGAGAGACGCAACCATCAAGAAACGGTGCAAAACATAATGAACTCGTGATCTCCCGCCACCAAAGAGCATGTGTGAAGTTGAGATTCATAAATCTTCAAAACAGTAATGCAGATTTGTGGATTTTTTTTCTTCTTCCGCGACTTATGCGTCTCCTAATGCTTAAAACATGATCTGTGTTATCAAAGGTTGGAAAATCTTCCTGCCCATTGTCTTTTCCTCGAGGAGTCCACTTCCAGCCCAAACTATCACGCCCGGCTCAGCTGTTTTGTTGCCGTATTCCGTTTCTTATTATCCCAGATAATTACAAATATGTCAGACGTGTCACTGTATGACGTCCGCTGACGCCGGCACGTTGGCGAGCGGTGCGGCTGAAATGACACGGTGATATATCTCACCCTCTCCCGCTCTCAATTAGCTCCCGGTGCTCCAGGTTAATGGAACTTTTGATTGGGGAAAACTCGGGTTTCCTGGACGCCCGGTTTCCTTGTAGATGGGACGTATGGGGGGTCGACCCCGTCCTTATCTGCTGTTGCAGAAAGGCGAGTTACTCTTATGTGTGTTTTCCACTCTGGAGGAGTACCTAAATGCACCAACCTCCATGCTTTTATTTGGCTTCCTTTACATTTTACTTTGACGTTTGTGTAATGAAAGCGAGCTGGAAGTGCACTGTAAAAACTGGTGTTTAATACATGTTAGATAATGCATGAAATTACACCAAAGGAATCTCTAATGGGTCAAAAATGTAATAAACATGCGACTGTGACAGATTTAAAGGTAATATAGCGCACTCAAAAATTGCATTTAATACCAGGTATGACCTCACACACAGTGTATTGCATTTTTAGCCAATGATGTCATCATTTAATAATACTGAGGTGTGTTATTTGTGCAGGATAATCATCATTATTATTAGTTAACAATTAAAACAGGGATGTGATTTGTGCAGAAATTAAATTAAATTAAATTAAATTTGAATTTAAATGTAATTCAGATAGAATTAAATTGAATTAAATTAAATTCAATTGAAATAAAATAAAAAATAAATTAGATTAAATTAAATTAAAATCAAATTCAATTCAATTGAAATAAAATAAAAAATAAATTTGATTTAAATCAAATTGAATCCAATTCAATTGAAATAAAATAAAAAATAAATTAAATTAGATTAATTTCAAGTAAATTTAAATCAAATTCAATTCAATTGAAAGAAAATAAAATAAAAAATAAATTAGATTAAATTAAATTAAATTAAATAATAACAACAACAATAATAATGATAAATACATTTTTTGGCTGCCAGAGTGAAATAAAAAGGATTTGAGAACATCTAAATGCTGAAGTGTCCTTTGCCAATCACATGCCTGTCAAATATTACAGCCCTTATATGGTGATAATGACTAGATGATGTAACAATGTGTTGTTATTATTACATCATAATGCAGCATATTATAATCCGATCCCTTTCAGAGGCACCTTGCTGCATAAGTTTGCTTTTTAATGAGGAAAAACAGATTTTCCTTTCAAAATAAAACCTCTCTACAAGTGAGATGGACTAAAAATGCAATTTAAACATTTTATTAAAGGTACAATCTGAAAGATATGGCCACATTTTTTTGTTGAAAACACTGAAAATGTATCTATGTATAGATATCCACTAAAATTAGCATGCTAACCAGCTAGCCTGACCTGTCTTTTAAAGACCACTTGAGTCACTGTAGCATCATGTCTGTCAAAATGTCCATTCACAAACTCTGACACAACTCCTGCAGCATAATCAAAGTTTCATGTGTCCAGTCGTATGCTCAAACACATCAGTACAAACAGCCTCATGCATGGCCGAGCGGCGTGCCTTTGAACTCTGAGTTCAAACACATGCCCAGGAACGCTCAGGGGGAGCAACTCGTAGGCGGAAGTGTTTCATCTTGTGATTGATAGGATTTTGCTGTTGCTACATGTCGACCCTGATTACTTCAGTTTATGAAGAGTGGTCACCTTTTTGGATTCTTTGTTCACTGGAGAACAATAAAGTTCTCGTCACAAATTTGGAGGTGGCATTAAGTGAATAATTCATATACGAATGTTCAAGTAAACAGAGTGTTGGTGATTTGTGTTCCTCATTAGGCAGTGATGCTGCAGCTCTGCAGCTAAGAGTTGGTTTCAGTGGCTTCTTGTGTTTGTGTCTCGCCACAAAATTTGGATCGACTTCGACAGGAGCTGGAGTGAAGGTTCAGCTTCTCACGTCAAATGAAAGTTTGTCACCAATTAGTTGTTCTTGGAATGAATGTGAAAGGTTTTGTTGATTTGTCCAAGTGGAAAAATGACCAGATTCTTTAATCAGTGTCCAGGAAGAGTGAGCTCAGTCCAGTAGAGTCATGTCCGACCATCTGAGAACACACATTAAACACACATTAAACACGGCTTAATAGAGACAATTTCAAACACAAGTACACAAATCAGCTTCACTATAACTCGCAGCATTCACAGACAAACACTTGTCTTTATCTGGACACATTTTCCCCACAAATACAACATGCTAACGTTATTAGCACAAGCCTATGGCATTTTACATTGTATAAATTAGCCTAGCAGCTAGCAGACTTTTCCTCTTCTCATATAAAACCAGGGACAACAGCAGCATGTAACAAAGGTAACAGTACATAATTCAGTTCCATTACAACTCACAAGGTTCACTGACAAAACAACTGTCAACACGTTTTCCAAACAAATACAACATGCTAACATTATTAGTGCAAATCTATGGCATTTTACATTGTATAAATTAGCCTAGCAGCTAGCGGAGATTTCCTCTGCTCATATGAAGCCAGGATAAATCACACACACGACTTAAAATGCTTTTTTTGTGGAGGCTTTATTGTCTTCACAATTTATTGTTTAAGTGTAACACAAAATGGGCGTCATAGTTGTTTCGTCTTCTCTTTTACGTGTAGAGCAAGTGAGGTTCGGGCATTTCCATCAGCAGTGACGATGGCTCCAAGAGAGACAAGACAGAATCAAGCTGAAGAGGTCGCCTGTCTTCCTCAGATCCCAAAATAGCCATAAACTTTGTTTTACCTTCGTTAACGAGCACGGCATATTCATCACAGGAGTCCTCCAAATATTTCAGTATTTCAGACTTTTTCTTGACGGTGCCAGAACATGATCAGGTCAGGTTAAATCTGCAAGTTCCTGCAACCGTTCCTGCAGAAATGTGAACAGAGATATAGTTTTTTGTCAGAATGAGTAAATTAACAGCTCAGAAGTTCAGAAGAAAGTGGTTAAATGTGTGTTTCTAAGATCCTGTGAGACCGTTTGTCACCAGACACAGAGTGTGGAGGGTAAATCATGGATTACAGTCCATCTCGGCTCCACCAAAGATCCAGCAGAGAGAGAAAAGTGCAGCGACTCGGCCTCACACTGTGTTCCCTCCTCGCCAACTGGGCAGGGAGGTCAGTGAGATTACTGGACACACAGTCAGCCTCGCGTTCAGCATCCCTCTGCACAAACCTCCTCCGGCCAAACAAAACCCGCTATCAGAGGATGACACGAAACACCAGCCCGCCGGGCATCCTCCTCCTCCTCTCCTCCTCCTCCACCTCCTTTTCTTCCTCCTTCCTCCACCGCTCTGGAGCAAACGCATCAGTGAGTTTCACTTTAGCTTGTTTGTGGCCATGTTGGAGGCAAGGTGACAAGAGCAATACAAGAGAAACATTCCTGTAATTTCCAAAAAGAGCTTAAGGTGGAATTGTTCTCCAAGGGGGGGAAAGCTGCCACCTCTCTTCCCTCTTCCCCTCCTTCCCCTCACTTTACCTAACTCACCAAAAAAAAGGGGGGGCATTTATCCACAAACACACACACAAACACACACACAAGCCTCCTGAGGAATGGCTGGCGAGCAGAGAAGAAATGCGCCCTGACAATCTCCCCTTCCCTCCGGCGGCTGGATGCCAGAAACGAGCGCTGTTTCTTCTGAGAGATCTTTTACCGAAGATGCCAGGGATTAAGAAAGAAAAGACTGCAGGACACTGCTGTGTCACCTAGCATTAAACAGCCCTAAACTCTCCGGTTATGAGATACTCTGCGCAAAATAGGCCAGGAGAGAAAGAAGGGGAAAGAGAGGTTTTGATTTCTTAGCTTTTTTTTTTTTTATCTCGCTGTTTTTCCTCCGAGCCCCGATGCCCCCGGACTCTTCTCGTGGTGGTTGGTGCCTTCTCACACACAAGCTGAGCACACAGTGCATGCAAAGCAGAATCGGTTTCACTGGCAAAGCAGATATTTCTAAGAGGAAAGATGGTCAGTGCAATAAGTTTTGTGCAAAAGAAGAAATTAAATTTCAAGAATCCTGCACTGGGATCTGAATGTTTTCAATACAAAAACATTAAGGAGTCGTATAAACTGTAAAATAAGCATATTGAGCTGCTAGAATACATTCAGGTATGTTAAACTGTCTGACGTCAAGTCTTGTCTCTTCACAGGTGGCACACTGACATAAAGATATCAGCATGCAAACAGGACTCAAGTCAAGGTTGGTAAGAAAAGGGAAAAACTAAGGTTAAGGTTTGATTTATTTTCACAGAGGAGTGTTGACTGCAGTGTGCTCGACATCTGAGAACTTGGATTAACTTCTGTTTCGTCGTGTAAGGCATCAAACAAATCACATTTTAGGTTTTTATATTTGAATCTGGAGGCTCATGCACACCATCAGAAAGTGTGTAGGAGGAAATTGTCCATAGATAAATCTAAGTATTTCTAATTTAAAAGAAAAAAGATAAAAAAACTGCTCCAGCTCATCACAGACATTTGTGATTTAAGATTTATGGCTTTTTTCTTATGTCAATATACATAGCTTACGATACTTTAGTCACAATACAGTATTATCACGGTACTTAGGCCACAATGTGTTATTGTCACGATACGTAAGTCATGATTAATATAATGATACTTAAGTTACGATACAATATTAAGATACTTTTGTCACAGTACAATATTATCACAGTGGTTATGTCACAATATGATATTAGCATGATACTTATGTCACAATACCTAGGTCACAATTTGTTATTGCCACGATATGTAAATTACAGTATTATATTATCACAATACTTTAGTAACTATACGATATTATCACAATACATATGTCACAGTACTTAGGTCACAATATGTTGTTATCCCGATATTATCACGATATTATCACGACACGGTTATGATATGTTATTATCACAATATGTTGTTATCACGATATTATCACGATATTATCACGACACGGTTACGATATGTTATCACAATATGTTATTATCACGATATTATCATACTAACGTCAAGATATTTAGCTCAAGATCTGTAACTCTCACTATACTCAAGTCACGATACAATATTATCTCAGTACTTGAGTCACAATACCATATTATCACGATACCTACGTCAGGATACAACGATCACGATGCTTAGGTCAAGATACTTAAGTCACGATACAATATTATCTCGGAACTTAAGTCATGATACAATATCACAATGCATACGTCAAGATAGTTAGGTCCTGATATGTTACTGTGACAATGTGTAAGCCACGATAAGATATTGTCATGATACTTAAGTCAGGATATGATCGTGTCACGATACTTCGGTCAAGATACTTAAGTTACGATATGTTACTGTCACGATTTGTAAGTCACAATAGGATATTATCACTCAACCTAAGTCAAGATACAATATTGTCATGATACTTTGGTCAAGTTACTGATATGTAAGCCATGATACAATATATTGTATTGTATCATTTTTATTAGAGTAGACTGAAACAGCTTTCATTTTATTATTCTAGTAGGCTACCAAAGGTTTAATTTGTATTTGTAACATTGATCGCAGCACTGTGCTGTATTGAGGTAAAACCCTACTTTTCACATGTATTTAAGCTCAGTGGGGTTGATAACTTTCTCTGTGGGGCAAACCTGCACTGATACTAGACATTACATTGAAGTTTTCTGGGACTTACTGCGAAACCGGTTTTAAAAGTAAAACTTTAAGCTGCTTTTTTGCCGATTATTGTTTAAAAAATTTAAGATTTCTTTTTAGCGTCCTGATCTACGGCTTCAACCAACGACAATTTTCAGTGTCGACTAATTTGCTGATTATTTTCTTTTTTAATAAATTAATAAATTGATCATAAAAATACTATAAAACAGTGAAAAATG
The DNA here is from genome assembly GCF_006386435.1 of Epinephelus moara. Lineage (NCBI taxonomy): Eukaryota > Metazoa > Chordata > Actinopteri > Perciformes > Serranidae > Epinephelus > Epinephelus moara. The sequence goes on from NC_065520.1 coordinate 18,195,376, forward strand.
CCAGTTGCCGTTTCCTACAGCCCAAGGTGATGTCATCCAATGGCTTGCTTTTTCCACAAGAATTATTTTATTGTTAAAGACAATGAAAAGCAACAAATTCTCAAATTTCAGAGCCTGGAATCATCAAATTGTTTTGCAGTTTTGCTCAATACAATCAAATCAATACAGCATAGTACTGCAAACTTTGGGTGGCAATACTCTATCGATACATGGATGGCAAGTATTGATTTTTTTTTTTATATATATAAATTATTGATATTGTAGCCTACTAGAATAATAAAATAATTTGCTTTTTCTGCCTCTACATACATTTTTGGACATCTCAATAATATTGTTTCGCGATTTATGTATCGCGATAACATCGTATCGCGAGGCCTCTGGTGATTCCTACCCTTTACTAAAAAATGGCAATTATCGGCCATTGATGCGTCTCTGTGCTGTTTCTGTTCTTGAAAGCAGCTCATTTCAGAAACAAACTCTTTCTGTAGTCGATGAGGACGAAGTTGTCACTTTATAGCCGCACCCATTTGGACTCATTATATTTTATATTTTTGGTAGTTCCAGATTAGTTCCTAAACCAAAATGTGTCGCAGCTGAGAAAATGCAGCTTTAATTTTTTCAGTTTTGGATTTTACAACACTTGAAACTTTGGCTTCTGCACTGTCTGACTGCTGCTTTCATGGCATCACCAGTTTAGATTGAGAAACTTTTACATTTTTGGCATGTTTGCCTTTATTATGTGACAGTTTAGAGACGGCCAGGAACCGTGGGGCCGAGAGTATGTCATGCAACAAAGGTCCCCAGCTGGCATCGAACTGTTGCAGTGATGGTGTATGTTTCCTAACCACGAGGCCACCAGGATGCCCTAAAAAAAAAAACTTGGTCGTCGCAGCCGTCGTTGCTCTTTTAAGAAGCGTCTGGTCTTGCATTCTGACAGAAAAGCGGCCAAAAGTTTCCCGTCGTCTTTGTCATCTTCTCGAAGCCGCTCGGCCCGCTCTGAATAATTCAGCATCTGCCTGGTCGAATGCAAACAAACGGAATAAAACATAGATAGTTATGAGGCATAAATATGAACAAACAGCATCTAAAAGCATTAAGGAAACACAGAGCGTCTGGGGTTTGGAGCGACAGATGAGGACAGTGTGTTTGACTGGCTGGACGGAGCCGTTACCCCCCCACATCTCCTTCACCCCCCTAATGATGTGTGGCCTGTCAGAGAGACGCAGCCAAATTACATTCAGGACTACAAAGCCTTCGTCCGAGGTTTTCTCTGTCTGTGCAACACCCTGCAAAACAATAACTGGGATTCAGCAGCTGCAAATTGCACTAAAATTTCCCATTCTCTCTCTGTGAATTATTAATGAGAGCCAAACCAAAAAAGACAAAAAAAGAGAAAGGGGGGAGCGAAATATCTACAGCATGCCCGAGCAGTGGAGAATGCTATAAAGCCGTAATTATGCCAGAGAATGAGAAATGGAACAAAGTTGTTGGAGCCAGAAAAGGCGAGGCAGAAACTGAAACTAAGAGCTGGAAATTTAGAGCTCAGAGGGTGAAAAGGAAAGTAGTTTTATTACATATGCAAAACTCCAAAGCTGCGGGATCGACACACAATTAAAACGGGGATGAACAACAGCATTTGCATCCGTCTCTGTCAGGTTTGCTCTGCGAGGAAGAGGAGGGAATATGTAAGGGAGGAGAGAGGAGGTCAGAGTGGCAAAATATACAGGATCTGTTTTGGAATGAAAAAGCGTGTAACTCCAAATATGTTGACTTTTTAGGGAATATGAAAAACAGCCTTGTTTTCTCAGCTGGAGTCTGAAACCATTTCAGAAACTAAAGCACTGTACAAGAAAAGTAAAGCAGACATGACTGCTGATGGGATTCACTACACTGTAAAAAAGAATCCATTGATTCAACTTAAAAAAAATTAAGGTAACAATTTGAACGCATCTTTTTAAGTTGTTCCAACACGTCTCTTATAATCTGACAGTTAGTTTGGTACAACCAACATATTTTGCTTAATTAAGTTGTTTTTGTAGTAATAACCTTTTTATTTTAATTAGAATCCACAATCTCCATAAATCATTTTATGAGAATGTAGCATAAAAAAAAAATTCAATAGAATTTTTGGTTTTGATGGTCTTGTATCACAAAACATGACGGCGTGTTACAGCTATACCTCAAAAATCCAGTGATTCAATCGCATGTAAATTTACATTTTACATGGAAAGTTACAAACAGAAAAAAAACATATTATTATTATTATATAAAATAAATATATTTAATTAAAAAAAAGAAAATGTGAGATTAACAACAAAAAAAGAACAAAAAATCTCGCCAAAGGAGAAAAATAAAAAAGACTGTCGAGTCAATCCAATAAATCCAAATACTGAAGTAAGTAATACTGAATGACAGGTGGAGAAATAAATAAATATAAATGTAAATAAACTATGGTTAGACACCAGAAACAACAGCTACACTGATACACAGAGCTGATCATCATTATTAGGTATCAGATATCAATTAATGACGTACTCACATCCTCTACTGAACTACAAATATTGTAGAAATACTTCAATGTGCTGTATAATGTTTGAGGAGCTACATTCAAACCATTATACTCAAAAGTACGCAAGTTATGAGTAAAACGAGGGTCCGAGGACAGACGTAAAGCCCTGTGAGGCAAACTGAATTAATTTCAATTGAATTGAATTTAATGTACTTTTAACGTATCAAAACTAAAACTGCTAATTTTACAGAAAAGTTACTATCATTATTACATTTAATATTATTGGGTTATTTTTGGATAATGCCCGTACTTTATACACCTTTTTGGGCAGATTTATCTGCAGCACTGTTTAATATTTTCAAAGTCCATCACATGTTTTGGTCATTTAAGATAAAGTTTTGTAGCAAAGATTCCTACTATACATAGCAAACTAAGTACATATATACACTGGGTATGCATATTATCTGTACATACATGGTAACTGAAATAATAAAAATGAAATGAAATTTAAAAGTCCATGCTTTAATAAATGTAGTGACCAGAGGCCATCAGACAAGCTGAGTCTATTGATGCTTTTAACATGCAACTAATGACTTTTAGTGTTTAACGTGTTGTAGCGTAGAGTTATCCAAAGTTGAAAAAAAAGTTAAGTTGGACACAATCTGACACTGTCAATTTTTAATTGAAATTAGTTGGGGAATGATTAGCCGGGATATCTCGTGTCCACCGCTACAAAATGTAAAAGGAAAAACACAAATGATTGTTTTATTCTTCAGTTGAAACTCTTTATATTTAAAACAGACTCAAATCAAATGATTAAGGTAAATAATCAAACACAAGATTTCACACACTAGTTTCCCATTCATTAAAAATATGTATATTAATTTCAGAAACCAATACCAGTCCCAAACTGAAAGTTAAAGGTCCTTTAAATAAATCAATCCAAGCAGGACCCTGTGAGAGTGCAAGTGTGTGTGTGTGTGTGTGTGTGAGAGAGTGTGAGACTGCAGTTAACACTTTCCCCGCCAGAGTATTATTTTCAAGTTTCCAGCCACTGCCAGCATTTTCCATCATATTCACTGCTCTTTCGAGACCCACAGAATAATTTGTTCTATGAATATTATTCATTTTCAAGAGTAAAATCAATTTCACATTTACATTACTTTATTTTTGTCGTTTCCTTACGTCAGTTTGAATTGTATCAATAGAAATGATAATAATACTAATAATGAAAATAATATTCTCTTTGAGGTATAGCTGAACATGTTGACACGTTCAGTGATTGTTCAGCGTTGTGTTGTCTCCATCTCCTCTGTGGTGGTCTTGTCTGTGTCACTGTCACGGTCATGGAGATACTGTTTCGTCCCACCAAACTCCTTTGCGTCTTCATCCAGGTCGGATTTAGACTGTTGATCAAAACAGGAAGTGTCGCAGTCTGAGACCATCAACATGTCCATGTGTTGCGCAACTGTAAACTTTTCCATCGGCGTTGGCATTTTCACGCAGTTGTATCGGAAGATGTTGTCTGTAAACAACATCTTCGGATCTTCTTCTTTGGTTGTTTGTGGACACGGCAGTGCTGTTCTATCTCACAAGTGTGTAACAGCGCCCCCTATCTCATAACAGTGAAAAGACCGATTGACGGAGTATCTCGTCAATGGCGGGGAACGAGTAAAGTTGTTTTCTGTCTTTATCCGACTCTCTGGGTTTAGATCAACTTGTCCGTCGTTGTTAAGCACTTTGCTGCTAATCCCGTTTTGCTTTTTAAGTATAAAAAGCGCAATATTTCCCTCTCAGCTGAGTTGAAGTTTAAAGTAGCACAAACACTTAAGTAAAATGTAGCTAAAAGTTTGACGGAAGTATGATGAGTAAATGTACTCAGAGGTGGTTGATGGTAGATACCAGGTTGATGAATTGCCGTCCATGAAACACTCCTTGTGGGCCAAACGAGGGCGCTACATATAAAATGGAGGACAAATATAAGATTAGACCCATAATGCACCTCAGCTAAATATAAAGCATAGTAATGACGGCCAATAGATTACTGTTGAATCAATAGATATCGGTAAGAGTCAGTGTTTGTTTGTTTGTATTTTGCTAATTTTCTGTTAGCGTTATTTTGTGTGTACTAATTTATAGACAGCATGTTTTCCAAGCAAATTGTCAGCCTCATCATTTCAACGATTTGTTGATGAATTTAATAGGGATTGTACGATGAACTATTGAAGTGTATGGACTTTGTGGTGCAAAGGTTTGGATCGTCTATTAATGTTTGCATTTTGTCCCTTTTTATTACTTCATGTGTAATATTTGCTGCCTGGTCGAGGGTTTTTGTTTTGCTTTTCCTTCACTGACCTCTAGTCAGGAACCTCGGTGTCATTTCTGATTGTGATCTAAATTTTAAAGCTCAATTTAATTTATTAACCAAAACTGCATGTCATCGTTTACGCAATATAGCTAAGATACGACCTCCACTGAGCCAGCAGGACGCTGAGAAGCTTGTTCGTGCTTTTGTTTCCAGTCGTCTTGACTATTGTAAAACTACCTAAAACTGCCATTGCAAAGGTACAGAGCATTCAGAATGTTGCTGCCAGAGTTTCAAGGCTCTTAATGGCATTTCCCCCTCCGATATCATAGACTCCCTTTCACCTTATGTCCCTCCACGAACCCTGAGATCCTCCGCAGCTTACACTACACTACAAAAACCTTTGGGGATGTTTCTTTTAGCTGCTACGCCCACAAAATACAGAACACCCTGCCTTTAAATATTAGACACCGACGTGAAGGTTTTCTACAGCAGAGAGCAGGTTTCTGTCGGAAAGATGTTGTCAAATAGTGCTGTTTGTTTTTTTAATTGATTGATTTAAATGCAGTAATGGACCCAAGTGTCTTTATACAAACTCAAATGATGCTTTGAAAAGTTAAAACATGATTTACGAGCCATTATAAAGGAAATTCGGCAAAAAGTAAGTGTGAGATTACAAAAAAAGTTTAAGTTACGTTGTTTTACGACACATTATTTCACCTTAAAGTAAAAATTTGATTATATTTTTACAGTGTTTCAGCTGTCAATGGATAAAAAGTAAATATTTTCAGATGTAGAAATAGTTTTAGTGTTCTTCTTTTGTATTAAACCTGTTCATGTATCATCAGTCCAGCCTCCAAACTTCTTCTTGAGAATCGAGCATTTGCTCCAGAGTTTTTAGGGTGAAAAATCCAAACACTGAATATTTATTATAAATATTTTTTGGTTTGAAAATGTTCGAATTGCAAGATGTTAAATTTCAGGGTTGATGCTTTCAGTGCAACCTTAAAAATTCTCTTCTCATGCGACATGTTGCCACAGATACGAGCTCACATCCTCGCTGCTGTGTCGTCTCTTTGCGCATGTTTGAGAAAGTGCCAGCCAGAGTATCTCCCCTCTCTCTCACACACACACACACAAACACACACACACACACACACGGTTCGACCGAGGGCCTGGCATGGCTCCTCTGCTCACAGGAGGCAGCGGCGTCCCTCAGGGATCCATAACCAACCAAATAGCTCTGAGAGAGAGAGAAAGAGGGAGCAGCTAGCTTACCCAGCTGGGCCTCGGCACTCTCTCACTCACTCTGTGTGTGTGTGTGTGTGTGTGTGTGGTGGGAGGAGGAGGATGGTGGACCAGATGACACAGGCGACTCCCAGCAAACTGTGGGCGACATGATCACCTGATGTGGAGAGAGACGACTCAGAAGTTTGACTGTAACTTTATATTATACAAAATGGCCAAAAGTATGTGGACACCAAATATTTCAGCGTGTTCCAGGTCACCTGAAGTACTGAGGTCAAGTTTTTGCATTCCAAACCTGGGTAAACATGGCAACCCTGTCATGTTGAAACAAATAAAATTATATGCTGTAGGATTGGGGGTGTCCACAAACCTTTGGCCACATATTCTGACACAGTATTGTCTTTTCTAATTCACAAATAACAGGCAGCAAAGAAAATCAATGGTCTTTAATTTTAAACAGACAAAAAACTTTGTTTATTTTCCCTTAATGTGACTCAGGAATAATTTATTCAGATGCTTTACATGAATCAATACAGTGGAGGAAAACGCTACAACCCAGTGTCTGCGTCTTGTGAAGGCTTCTGTCTATGTATGTAAAAATGTGACCGTGAATGACCCAGACGTTCCCTAACTGACATTTACCTGTCAGCTCTACCTGGTGGGGGTTAAAGGTCATGTGTGTGTGTTTGTGTGTGTGATTCAGGATTGATGAGGTCTCTGGTGGATGATGCTGCTGCTGCTGGTTGAGATGGATTCATGTGTTTCCTGGTGCTGTTCTACCCTCTGCTGGCGGCTCAGAGGAAGTTACAGCTGCAGGTTTGTAGTGAATGATGCTCATTTTAAAGCTGCATGCTTAGAGTCATGTTTTTGCTTTCTTTCAAGCTATTTATTGCAGGATTTTGCATGTTTTTAATTTGTTTTTGACGCATTATTGCACGTGATTTTAAAGGGATACTTCACCCCCCATATGACCATTTGTATATCTGCTTCTCACCCTGAGTTCAGTTGAATTTGTGAAGGAAACTTTCTTTTTCTTGCATGCCTCTGGTGAAAAACAGGAATCCAAATACAGAGAAAATTCACGATGAATTGAAGTCAGTGGGGTCCACGTTTAACAGCAAAACTCCAACAAAACATCAGTTTACAAACTCTCCCACAGTCTAAGTCTTACTTATCCAGTCGGATGATATACTGCCCAAGCAGACATCCCTTTTCAACGGGGAACAGAAAGGATAATGAAATTTAAAGGAATACTTCGTTGATTTTTTGTACTTCCTTATTTTTGTGGCCACAGACACAAAGAGTTTTGATCTCAAAACTCGGATCAAACTGTAAAACTAGGCAGCGCTGATCAAATACAGACTGAAATTCTGTTAATGTATTGCTTATTCTTTGCCAAAAAATGCCTTCAGAAACATATTTTAGTGCACCGTTTGGCTGCAATAGGAGAATTTGTAAACAGGAAGTGGGCGCCATTTCTTGTCTTATAAAAATGGAGGCTGAAAAAACAAGCCTTTCTGATCAAATTTAAAACTAAGTTTCTGTTTCTGTGTTGCCTATCACTAGCCTCAAATGTACTCAGCAACATATTTTAGTGCGTCATTTTGCTGTCATATGAGAATTTGTGAACAGGAAGTGGGCGTCATACTGTTTCCTGTATTGTAAAAATGGAGGCTGG
>NC_065520.1:18204345-18209645 GCF_006386435.1 Epinephelus moara
TGAGTTTACATATCACCTTGGGTTCGTCCTTCACCTTCTCAAAATGATCCCACACTTTGGATTTCCTGCCCGACATGTTATTAACTAGCCTGTGGAATAACCGCAGGTACCAGCCCTGGAAATTAACCTGACTCCTGTCTGACTGCTGAGCGTGGACACTTCCTGTGTCTGTCCTTTCACATTAATTCCCACAACTAAGCAACCAATGAAATCTTGCCGACTAATGACCTTTCCAGTCGACTAATGTTTGGTCAACTATTTGGTGGCAGCCCTAGAAAACAGTGTGCATTTCGTCACCCAACAGCTGCAACATTTATTGGTCCAGTGAACTTCCTGATGGAGGCAGTGGTAGACCAGCAGCTCCAGTGTTCAGCAAGGTAAAATTACTGTTTTTCTCAGTGGAGTCTGGCTTTTAAAAGAGTATAGATGGGCTGTCTGTTTGGGGAGTCCTGAGTATACGACTGGATAAATGAGACCTGAATTATACTGCACGAGTTGTGTGAGAGTTTGTAAACAGATGTTTTACGGTAGTTTTGCTGTTATTAAACATGGATCCCAATGACTTTCGTCAATGTAACTGATATACAAAAGTACATGTGGGGGGTGAAGTGTTCCTTTAAGTCAGTCTCGGGTGTTTGAAGCCTGCTGACAGACATATTTCTTGTTTTATTATTATTGAAAGTGAGCCATATCTCTTAGATTAGTTCCACAATATAAACCTCTGTGTATGTATGAACCTGTGTACTGTATGTGTTTGTGTGTTTGAGAGCTCCTGTCACTCCCATCTCCTCCTCCTCCTCCTCCTCAGAGTTCAAGGTCGCCGTGCGGCTATTTCCAGCTCGTCTTCACTTTGATCCGTGTCGCAAAATGACAAGGTAACGCAACTCGGGGGGTCAGCTGTGTTACAGGAATGCTTCCACGGATCGGGAAAGAGAAAATCAATCCTGCCTGACAGTGTCTTCAGGATACTCCGACCTGACTGGACCATGACAACTACACACACACACAGAAACGTGTGCAGATAAACACTTAAACTCACACAAACAAACACTCGTAGTACACACAAACACAACCAAATTTAGCACACGCGCGCTGCAGCTGTCTCTCTGTCTGACACAGATGACCTCTGTCAGCTCCGGTTTGTCTGTTGGCTTGTCAAGGTGCATCAGAGAGACAAGGTGTCGGCCAAAAAGTTCATCAACAGCTAACTGCTTCTGAAAGTTGAGCTCTGAAATTAGAGGGTAGATGGAGATCAGCGCTGGCAAACTTTGGCCCTGTTTACACCTGGTATTAACATGCATCTGAGATGAGCAGATCACAAGTGGACAGCTCTAAATACAGCTGTGAATCCACCCAGTGCGTCCTCAATGCATCTTGAGATCAGATCGCTTAGACCTCATTTAGAGGTGGCTTGGGTCACATATGGCCACATTCTGTCAGCAGTGTGTACACTAATGCATCCTAGGCCACTACTCAGCTGACATCCTTACTTATCCGATTCAAACTTTCTGTTGCTGCCCTTACACAGGTTAGATGCAGTGCTGAAGTACTGTCTCCGGAGCCGCTCTCCACCTGGTCCACTAATCAGAAGATCAGCGGTCGGCCCCTCCAGTCCGCATGTCGAAGTATCCTTGAGCAAGATACTGAACCCCATGTTTTTCCGATGGCTGTTCCGTCAGTGTGTGAGTGTGTTGAAGCTAGGCACCTTGTACGGTAGCCTCGCCCACCAGTGTGTGAAGGCGTGTGTGAATGGGTGATTGTGACTCGTAGTGTAAAAAGCGCTTTCAGTGGTCGGAGGATTAGAAAGGTGCTACACAAGTGCATGTCCATTTCCTAAACTGTTGGTCCTCGTCGCCCCTTGTCGCCTGTTTTTTGGGCCGAGTCAGCATGTTGAGTCAACATCAGTGATAGAAGAGCCTGTCGATTAATGTAATCACTCTGATTGGCCGTTCGGCTCAGCGCACGAGAAGAGAAACAGAAGTGAGGAAAGTAAACAATCGGCTAATGTCAAGAGGGCATGAGATCGTGACAAACTTTGCATAACGGTTTGTAATTATCTGGATAATTGTTTACTGACACATGGTGAATATAATTTGTTCTTTAAACATCGGGTTGAGTTGTCACTAGTGTCTTGAATCTGTCCTGTTTCCCTTTTTGAATGACGAATACAGACGACTACAACCTGTTGGTATGGAGAGCTATTTCCTTTCACTGAGGCGCAGAACGTACGTGCTAGTTGGCTGTCGGCTGGAGTCTTTGTGGTGTGTTCAAGTGCAACTTCTTGGCCAAGACGCAGGCAACTTGAGGCGACCAACAGTTCTTTGATGTCAGTTTGGCGTGTCTGGGGTTTTATGGTTACCCTTGTCACTGTGTGTGTGCAGATGGACTTTGACCAACTGTCTCTCAGCGGCGATTCATGGCGAGCAGGGCGGAGCAAGGAGGGACACCAGTTGCCCATTTTAAATATTAATGGCTGTACGTGTGCATATACATATTTAAGTGTACTATTAAACTGTAATCCAAGAGTGCTCGTTACCAGCAGACTGCCATATTGTTTACGGTGGACATACCCTCAAAGAATAGTGTATTTGATATCCTACGAAAATGTGGACATGACAGTTAGTATGATATCCTACGAATTAACGACCTGCGAATGACTATCTCCTTAACGTACAGTTACGTAATTAACATGAAGTTACTGTGGTTAGATTTAGAGAAAGAAAGATGGTGAGGATGTACCTTAGAAGTCCACATGGTTCCGAACCCACGTGCGTATAGCATGACAAAGCTCTTGCCACTTAAATAATGACGTATGTGTATTTGCATACAGACGGAGGAAGTGACATCCAGGTGAACAGACAGACATAGAGCTGTCCCCCACATGTTAATACCATGTCTGAACGGACTCCTTAACATGCAAGTTTGTGACTTCAACTAATTGCAGACCATGTTGACCTTTGAGGCAGTGAAGATCCAGGAAGTCCGAAGTACCTCACCCCATGACCGGTCCATCTCCAGCAGCTCGGCCTCCACCGTTATCTGCCAGGTGATCTTTGGTCCTTTTTTCTAGTGATGTCCAGGATGTTTTCCAAATTCTAATTATTATTATTTCCTTTTAAATGGAAAAGTTGAATTTGAATTTGAATTTCGACTGTTTCCACCAGCCTCCTCCTTCTGAGGCTGTAATATCTGGTGTTTTTGTGGCCAAACAATGCCTGTAAGCACTGGTAATTACAACGGGGCCTGTAGCCGTACGCCTCCCTCCCTCCCTCCCTCCCTTTCCTGTCTGGAAACACACGGGCATCTGCGGAGGACGGTGGGAGGGTCGTGCAGGGGTTGCGAGGGGGACATATTTCTGACGAATGTGCCATCTCCATAATTAGCTCAGAAGCAACATATGAAACATTAAACACGCCAGGCGCTGACGACAATCAAAACATTTCATTTGTTGTCAATTATTCATTACTTTGAAGGTTCTGAAGGGGTCGTTAATATGGAAATAAGCTTGCGATGCTAACAAGGTTGTAGTATCTGATTCCAGATCATTTGAGCACAGAGCACCCCTTCTTTCCCTTTTTTCTTTTAGGCTAATATTTTGCCTTTTCTGTCCCTTTTATTTGGATTTCGTCTCTTTTTCATGGAGCCTGTTCTTCAAACAAAACCATTTTTCTGACTTAAAAACAAGCTGCTTTTATCCACTTTATTAAAAGTATTTGATGGAGTCCTTTGATAGCTTCATGTTCGGCTCAGCCTCAAGTTAAACCACCCAAAACTAATGCAATACATTGTTGTTGTTTTTTTAACAGTTTCCCTTTTGCACCTGGCTTTATTAATGTGTACTTCCCCTCTGTGGCTGTCAAACCAGATCCGCCAAGAGAGCGGCCACTAAAGTTCCCCTGTCTGTAGCTTTTCACGGTTTAGTTCCCCTACAATTAATTAATGGGATGAAAAGTCTCACACAGCACCTCACCGCTGCGGCTACCTTTGCCAGCTGTCAAATTGGAGAGACGTGGACTGGAAAAATAAGCCAGAGACTGGGGCTATTTAAGGTAATTAGTTTTGATGCATGCAGCTCTCAGTCCCTATTACCTGACGTCTGCGTCGTTCAGTTGGGGAGTTCGGCTTAACGTGTTTCCGCACATGATGGGAGGGTAAGTAGAGGGGAAGACTGGAGATGTTCTACACAGGAAAGATGTAATAAGATACAAGTCAGAGGTGAGTCACGGAGGGGAACCTCATATCAACAAAGTCATGTTACTGACCTGAAATTTGCATGTACATTTTTTTGGGAATGTTTTTTAAAGAGGATTTAATGAATTTCTTCATGGCTTTTTGGAACATACTATGCTATGAATTATTTTATTTTTTTTTTGCAATTTTTTCTGTTTTATATCATGTGTCTTTGCTTTTACACTGTGTTTGTCTACTTGGCAATGAAAGTGGCTCCCTGGGGACTCAGCCCACCCCACTGGAGCGCTGCAGTGTAGCAGCATACCAAGTAAATTACTATCTTGACGAGTCTTAAGCCCAACAGTCATGTGTTATGAGGTACAATGCTCATAGAAAAGATGTTAAAAAGTCATAGTATAGCATGTCACTGAAGGTCATGGTATGTGTGAAAGAAACTCGTAGTATATTAAAAAAAAAAAAAAAAAAACAACAACTCATAATTCAGTATTACAAAATACAGTCATACTGTAGAACGCTGACAATAACTCAGCATGTCGGAAAAAAATGGAAACAAATAAAATTATAGTACAGTATGTAGGAAAAAGGCTCATGGTATTGTTCATTGAAAAAAGTAACAAAAGTGTGCCTCAAAGATCAGTAGTATAGTATGTTGAAAAAATGTGAGAAAAATCATACTGTAGTTTGATGGGAAAAAAAAATGATGGTTAAGTACGTCTAAAAGAGGCATAGTATAGCATGTCAAAATAAAAACTGTTTAAAAAGTCATAGTATAGTATCTTGGAAAAAAGCCATAGAAGAATATGACAAATAAAAATTTAAAAATGACAATGATCTTATATATAATAAATTTATTGAAAGTTGAAAGTCAGTATATGATGTTGGGAAAAAAAAAGTCATCATATAGCCTGTTGAAAAAACTAAAAAAAGGCATAGTATAGTATGTGGTCCAAAATCATGAAAAAAAGTCATAGTATAGTATGTGGTCCAAATTCATGAAAAAAAATCATAGTATCGCATGTGGTCCAAAATCATGAAATAAAGTCATAGTTTAGCATGTGGTCCAAAATCATGACAAAAAGTCATAGTATCGCATGTGGTCCAAAATCATG
>NC_065521.1:0-2132 GCF_006386435.1 Epinephelus moara
TTTTCATGATTTTGGACCACATACTAAACTATGATTTTTTTTACATGCATTACGATGAATTTTTCAGCACCTTTTTCAACATAATATACTATGACTTTCGATAAAAGTCGTAGTGTAGTATGTTGAAAAAACTGCAAAAAAGTCATAACATAGCATGCCTAAAAATGTCACAGAACCTATAATGTTTTCTGCCTGACAGATTTTGTGACTTTGGGTGATCTGGCCTCTTAAAATGACATCAATTCCTTCAACATTCAACACAACACAGCTGGTAACAAGAGAAAATATATCTTACCTCAGAGTACAACATGTTCCTTCAGTTGATCTGTCTAACGTTTCTCTTCTTCCAAGATGTTGTCCACTGAGGCTGCACATCTACAGGAGCCTTAACATGCAACAAAAGTCAGCATTAATGCTGGAAAGTGGAGAACTGCATCATGTTGATAAACAGGATGTGGACAAACCTGAAGACTGTGCACTTGTTCCCACAGAGCGTTTCTACATCAGTCCACCTGCAGTGATCTACACATTGAAACACAAAATAAAGCAAAGTTTTGTATGCCATAAAAATGTCATAGTTTAGTGTGCCAGTCCGTCTCCAGTGCTGTTTATACCCTGATGACGACTCTTCAGGTGAAACGTGTCCTCCGAGAGCAGCAGGGGCCGTATTCACAAAGCTTCCTCGTACGTGGAGTTGCTCCTAGTGACAGATTTCTAGGAAATTTCTCAGAATTGTGATGTTTTCTTAAAGTTTAGATGAAGTCCTTGTAAAGATAAAAGTTACTCACAGAGCATCTTAGACCTTAAAAGAGCGCCTAAGGTGAAAAACTGTTCAGAGGAGACAAAGGGCGTGTCTGTGACAACCAATCACATCTGTTAAAGAACGGGCACAACCACACCTCCTCACTACGGTAAAAGTTTCTGTTTCTTCCTCGCTCAGAGTTGCTCTGAGAACTTCCCTACATCACTCTGAAGCTAGTACTCTTTGTTTTTTTTATTTCTTTGTCATCGCGCAGTATGCCGACTAAACTTCGTAGTATACAAAAAAAAGTAGCGTAGAATGCCATAAAAGAAATTTCATCAAAATGTCATACTAGACTGTGCCATAAAGACACAGCGTCTTTGTGTCTGTGTGAAACCAGCGAGCCCTCAGTCATCATTAAGACAGTAAATCTGCATATTCCTCTTCTTTTAACAGTACCGTCACTTTACGCTTAAGTAGCCCAAGGAAAGACAATACCAGCCTCTCTTCAATTATTTATTCTCACATCAGCCCAAAAAGATGACAAATGCTAATTCTGGTCCGTTCCCCAGCTGGGCATCCAAGTGCTCATTAGTTTTAAAGAAGGTTAATCCATTTAGGTTTTGCATATTGATATGCCAATTATGTCTCAACGCGGAGCAGGCATCCGTCAAGGTAATAGTGCATAAACACATGCGGGAACATTAGAGAGAAGTCAACGTTATAATAAAGTAGGTGTTAATTGGTGAGCCGAGGACTGTCGGCTAACTCATGTGTGTAATGTACAGCGGGGTGAGGAGGGGAGGAAGACGGGATCTCATCAGATTTCTCCCCCCAAAATCATGTCATCCGCAAACCCCATGCTGCGAGCTCTCTGGGTGTCGCGCCCAAACGCTCGACTGGAGAGGAGGGTCACGGGGGCAAGGGATTGTGGGAGTTATTATGGTGCAGTGTAGAGAAAATGTTTTCATTACCAGATAATACACAATCTGTAAAGAAGTGGAGAGACAATAAAGTCCCAATGTCCTCAAACGAGACGATAATAAAGTTCCAATGTCCTCAAACGAGACAATAGTAAAGACCCAATGTCCTCAAAGGAGACGATAATAAAGTTCCAATGTCCAGAAACGAGACAATAATAAAGTCCCAATGTCCTCAAACGAGACGATAATAAAGACCCAATGTCCTCAAACGAGACGATAGTAAATACCCAATGTCCTCAAACGAGACGATAATAAAGTCCCAATGTCCTCAAACGAGACAATAATAAAGACCCAATGTCCTCAAACGAGACGATAGTAAATACCCAATGTCCTCAAACGAGACGATAATAAAGTCCCAATGTCCTCAAACGAGACGATAATAAAGACCCAATGTCCTCAAACGAGAC
>NC_065521.1:3007-23474 GCF_006386435.1 Epinephelus moara
AAGTCCCAATGTCCTCAAACGAGACGATAATAAAGTCCCAATGTCCTCAAACTACACGATAGTAAAGACCCAATGTCCTCAAACCAGACGATAATAAAGTCCCAATGTCCTCACACGAGACGATAATAAAGTCCCAATGTCCTCAGACAAGACGATTATAAAGTCCCAATGTCCTCAAACGAGACGATAATAAAGTCCCAATGTCCTCAAAGTAGACGATAATAAAGTCCCAATGTCCTCAGACAAGACGATTATAACGATAATAAAGTCCCAATGTCCTCAGACAAGACGATTATAAAGTCCCAATGTCCTCAAACCAGACGATAGTAAAGACCCAATGTCCTCAAACCAGACGATAATAAAGTCCCAATGTCCTCAAACTAGACGATAATAAAGTCCCAATGTCCTCAGACAAGACGATTATAAAGTCCCAATGTCCTCAAACTACACGATAGTAAAGACCCAATGTCCTCAAACCAGACGATAGTAAAGTCTCAATGTCCTCAAACGAGACAATAATTAAATACCAACGTCCTTAAAGACACACCACCAACGAAGGACTAATGGCTAAAAATTGTGGAAGAAATGTTGACACACATACTGAGACTACAAGAAGCACAACTAGAAAGACAGTGGGAGAAATGGACTCTATTAAAGTCTCACAGAGACAACACTGGACAGGAAATATAATCAATAGATACATTAATCCTTAAGGCTGTAAAATGTGTATCTGACCACGCAGTTTTTATTTCATTAGCTCTTATTTTGCAGTTATTTTATTATTCTATCAGGCTGTTGTAACCAACATATCAATGTCACAAAAATTAAACCTTAAGTGTCCTTAAGAGCAAACTTAAGGTGCTTTGTGCAACCGACCCAAGGACCTCAAAACTGCAGTTAAAGGGTAACTTTGGTATTTATCAACTTGGACTCTATTTTCCTATGTTTTTGTGAATACTGGAGACTTTTTTTTTTTTTTTAAATTGGTCCACTATTGAGTGTGAGCACAGCAGCCAGTAGCAGCGAAACAGGCTGCAATTTGACCACATCGTCAATGTGCATTCATTTAGAGTTTGTTTTTGTCACTGACAGGCTCAGGTCGTTATCACAAGTGTCTGACAGCATTGTGAAAAGGATCCCTACAGAGATAGACCTTTTTGTTTCACCACAAACAGCCCTGAAAACACCATCACCAAACCCACCAGACTCCATTTAAATAAACTGTCATTTTATTATCATAAAACACACTATATTCACAGTTGAAAGAAACAAAATAAAACTCACAGGCACCGTCTTGGTTCGTCTTTTCATTGTTTCAACAATCACCAACTCTGGTTAGGTTGAAATTAACCCTTAACTCACCCAGTTAGATGTGACAACATGCTGCCTCTATATATGCTAAAATTACTCTTTATTTGAATGGAGTCTGGTGGGTTTGGCGATGGTGATTTCAGGGCTGTTTCTGGTTGAACAAAAAGGTCTATCTCTGTTGGGATCATTTCCATAATGTTGTCAGACTTTTATAATAACAGTTTTAGTGAACGTACATTGACGGTTCATAATTGCCCGTTAATGTTACCTTTGAACTGCACTCATCCACTTAAACACCAAAATATCATACATAATTTTGTCTTGTAAAAATAAATTAAAAAAACAAAACACTTTGAAGACTGTTTCTCATTTTATTTAGAGTTGGTGGAGTAAAAATAATTCCCACTGATGCACATTAACGGACAAATATAAACCACTGACTGTCATTCTACAAAACTGCTGATGATCATCAAGTTTACATGTTTTAATTAGGCAGCAAGTCAAAGAGCCGAGGTTACAATTGTGCTTCAAGTACAGATTCCATTAACAATACGATCCATTGTTTCGGTTGCACAAACCATCCAAGTCAGTGGATCTGATGTGAAACCACAGACCTCTCTTCATTCATTGGCTGCTGGCAGTGAACGCTGCTCCCAGGGTTTCTACGAAGCAATGGACGTCGCTGAAGGAGTTGTAGAGCGGCACTGGAGCGATGCGCAGCACACTGGGCTCCCTCATGTCACACTGAACCACACCAAAGGACAAAGTTAATGTTGATATGTTCACCACTCCTCTGAAGATTCTGCTACAGCTGTTCAATACTCACAGCGACCCCCCTCTTCTCCAGCTCCTGGAAGACCTTTCGGATGGGGATGGAGAAGGAGAGTGAGAGCTGACAGCCTCTCTGCTGAGGGTCGGAGGGCGTGAGGATGCGCACGTGGGGTTTGTGAGGCTGCGTGGGGTCCTCGCTGTAATAATGGTGGATCAGATACTCCAGGTAGGCCGTCAGCAGGAGGGACTTCCTGCGCAATTCCTGCATACTGGTCATGTTAAACACCTGGCGAAATGAAAATGATGTCACTGACTAACCGTTTGAAACCTGAGCAAATTGGATTGATTTCTTTTAAAAACGTGGGAAGAAGGCAATGAGCACCAAAAGAAGAAATGATCCCAAAAATTTGCAAGAAATTACTGAAAAGAGAAAACTAAAAAAGAAAATTATTAACAACCAAACAAACAAACAAAAAAATACAGTTAAAAACAAACAAACAAGGAAATGACCAGGAAAGATTACTTAAAAATTATAATAACTCTGTAACATGATTTTAAAATGTAACAATGATGATAATAATAACAATAATGAATATTGCTTTATCCTATTTTTAAAAAAAAAAAAAATTCTAAATCTATTCAGTTATTGCATTTTGCAGGACATTTCTTATCAAGTTGATCATTGCCTTTTTTCCCCATGTTTCTGAGAAAAATCCCATCAATTTGCTCAGCGTTAAAAGCTTAAATACTTGTGAAAGGTGTCTGAAAGCAGCACGAGAAAAGTGATGTCGCTCCAGGTTTCAAAGGGTTAAAAAGGCTTTGTTTATCATCTCATGTTCAAATCTTTACAAAACATACAGTACATATCAAAGCCTGGGCTTAAAAAGTATGGTAAGTATGGTATTGTTAATTTTATCTCTTATCCTCTTGTTATTTTTTTTTTTTAAAGTAGATCTTTATCTCTTTAGTTTTATTTTTAATCTATGAATTTTAATTTATTGTAACTATTTTTATTACCATGTCTTGATTTTATTTTATTTGATTATTAGTTTTACCTAATATTTTGTTTGTTTTTGTATTATTATTATTATTATTAAACTTTTTTATTGTTATTTATATAATTTTTTAAATTTTTAATTAACTAGTTTCTATTTATATTTTGTTACCATCTCTATTTTATTTATTAATATTTATATTGTGTTATGAATGTATTTTTAATTCTTATCTTTTATTTTATTTTTATACATATATTTAAGCAATATCACACTCGAGCTCGTGATGTTATACTCGTATATCGTCACAGTGCCGAAGACAATCACAGCCGTGACGATATACGAGTACAACATCACGAGCTCGAGTTTTTATACAACAGTTCAACAGTTAAATAAGCAAGGCTGATTAAGAAATGTTGAAAAATGAGGACAAAATAGATAATTTAAGCATTTTATTTGTCTTCCGCCAACAAAAATAGTTCCCTCAGGACTCCGCTGTCACCGTTGCTATGTAACGCAGACATGGTGCGCCAGGCACTTACTCTTTATACACATTTATCTGCACGTTTCCATTAATTGTGCAGCCGGTGAAATAAGTCTCTGGTGACTGCATGGTGGACTGTCGCTTCACAGGCACAGCCGACTCTGCCTTCTGATCTGACAGTATGTTGCTTTTCTCCAAGTCATTGAGCTCCGCTGATGAAACACTGACAAACCTGGATGTGTGCTCAGATGGATTCAGCTTCTCCTCTCCCTCATCTTCCTCTGATGACCATTCATAGTTCAATTCAAAACTTATTTTAGGAAATAAATCCATATTTTTGGCTGTTTGACAGTGGATGAATTAATTAGCCTACAACGCAACTGCTGACCTAACTGACACTAACCGTCAGTTTTGATTTGATTGTTGATTGCAATCAGCTGTGAGGCGGAGTGATACATACACAGTGAAATAACCGTGATGTTGTACTCCAATATCGTCACGGTTTTACTGTCTCTCGACCAATCAGATTGCAGGGCCAGAACTAACTGTTGTATAATTTTGTATTATGAATTTATTTTTGATTCAGTCTCATCTGTTATTTTATTTCTCTAATTTTTATTTTTAACTGATTCATTTTTACTTGATTTTAATTAACATCTCTTTTATTTTTTATATTTATACTTTTATTTTTCATTATTGCTTTATTTTCAATTAAGTCTTATCTTTATTTTGTTTTTTATCTTTTTTAATTAATTTTACTCCATCTCCTTATATTGTTTTTATATTTATTTATTCTATTTCTATTTTTTGTAGTATGAAGTTATTTTAATTCTTATTTTATCTCTTTTTTTTATTTAATAAAATTATTATTAATTTTAAATTATTTTAATTAAATAATATTAATTAATACAACTATTAATTTAATTAAATTACTTATTTTTTATTACCATCTGTTTTATTTTTAATTTTATATATTTCTATTTGTATTGATTTTCTTTTTTTATTCGGTTTGACTATCTGTATATTTACTAAAAAAAAAAAATTTCAAACTGAAAGATTAAATATTCATTAGAGGCTGATTTTTATTTATTTAATTATTTTTTGCTTTAAAAGCCCAATAAACCTAAAAAAAATTTTTTTTTAAAAACCTCTAAAATATCTGAAAAACAAAAAAAAACATTTTTACTGAGCTAAAAACTGCTGTTTTTCTTTAAAAAGTTAAAATGTTTTTACAGGACAATGACATTTTATCTAGAGACCAAAAAAAAAAAAAACATAACCTGAGGGCATATTTATTGACAAGGGGGCTGTTAAGTTGATCGAGTGTTAGAAGCCTTGTAAAGTGCAGTGCAGTACCTGTAAACTGGCCTGCAGGGGGCAGACCAGCAGGATGGGCTGGTTTGACAGTCTGAAGCCGTTCACTCCAGGCTGCAGCTCCATCACTGACAACACACACAAACACCGTCACTGCTGCAGTAAACAACAACAACAACAACAACAACAACAGCATCTGTCTGTGTCTGACACTTTAAGCACGGACAAACATGAGGACACATTTAACCAGACGCATTCAGGGTGCAGGTGTGGATGGAATATCCAATGAGACCACAAGATGGCAGCATTCAGCTACTTGAACAGGTGAAGCTTGGACACATTTTGATATTAAACATTTAAGACAGAGCAGCAGCGCGTCGCACCGCAGGCTGCAGCTGGACGTCATGTAGAAATATCAGAGGTTATAAAACATGACTGAGCTCACCGTTACTCATCTGGAACCGAGTTTTCAGGTCATGTCCCCACCACCCCATCAGCCTGCACGAGACGGAGACAGAGGAAGAAACTGATGTGATGAAGCAGTTTGCAGAGATGAAGATTCTCAGTCATGCAGGGGGGTGCTCCATCAGCGCAGCTAAGAATATCCAGACTAAGGTGAAGTTTGACTCAACGCCAGCTCCCAGTCTGGCGCCAACCCGTTCCATCAAGTGAAATCAGCTGGCTCCAGTTGACGCTAAATCAAGCCTCACCTGTTGAGCCTCAACTCATGCACGCGCCCAGGGACAACAAAAAGCCCACACTAGTCGAGTGCCGAACATGTTGCAGTGTAAAAAGCAAAGGAAAGGAGCGAGCGGAGGCTTTTTCTACTATTTTATGTAAATCAGCGCATTTATCACATCATTGATTGCAGATTATGACATTTCTGAAATGATCAGTTTATAGGAAATAACCACATGACATTCGTTCTCTGACTCTAGCAGTGTTTTCTAGATGGTAGTAGGCATATGACGTGATTTGATGTGGCCGTGGAAATATAAATCTGAGTCCAGGATAACACTAAGGTTTCCTGCGTGACTCTTACTTACTCTTTCCTTCCATGGCCCAAAGACAATAACGGCTCTGCTGTCGGTGTTGGAGAAATTCAGAAGATACATTTCTTGTTTATTGTTTCTACTTTGCAGAAAGATTAAGACATTCGTCACTAATGCATTTTTGCTATTCAGTCCAGAGGAGAGCTCTCAGTGTCGCAGCCTCCCAGCCTGCTGCATGTGCAGGGGGCGGGGCCACCAATGACTCAACAACTCCTGTGCACGTGAGGGCAGAAACTCAACCCATCTTTCCAAACATCTAGTGACAGAGCATCACATACAGGCAGGTAATGCACCGTTTGTCACCACCTAGCTTGTAGTTCATTTCCTGTTACCTTCCTTCCACCTCAGCTATGGTGAATTCCACAACAATAATTCATTCAGGTGTCTGAGGTGTCTGCCATTTTCCCTGTTTAAGGGTTTTTTGGGGGAGTTTTTCCCTTACCCACTGTGAGGGTCCAGGGACAGAGGGACTTTATTCTTGTAATATTGACTTTTTTTCTCATAAATATTACAACTTTATTCTTGTAATATTATGACTTTTTTTCTCATAAATATTACAACTTTATTCTTGTAAATATTATGACTTTTTTTCTCATAAAAATTACAACTTTATTCTCGTAAATATTATGACTTTTTCTCAGTTATGACTTTATTCTCGTAATATTATGACTTTTTCTCAGTTACAACTTTATTCTTGTAAATATTATGACTTTTTTTCTCATAAAAATTACAACTTTATTCTTGTAAATATTATGACTTTTTCTCAGTTACAACTTTATTCTCGTAATATTTTGACTTTTTCTCTCATAAAAATTACAACTTTATTCTTGTAATATTGACCTTTTTTCTCATAAAAATTACAACTTTATTCTTGTAAATATTATGACTTTTTCTCGGGACGACTTTATTCTCGTAATATTACGACTTAATTCTCGAAATCTCCGATTTTTTTTCCTTCAATATGGCCCTAATACTCAGTCGTAGAAAAAAGAACCAATAAGAGTACCGTTAAAGTACTGGATCGCCGAGCAGTATCGCTAAGAGTCGTAGAGTCATTAAAATCTTACCGACACCCATCCCTAAGCAAGAGTTTTATCTTGCTTGTGTCGACTGTGAATTAAGTTAATAACTCACCAGACTTCATTTAAAAAAACAGTAATTATATTACCATAAAATACACTAAGTTAAAAGTTGATAGAAGCTAATTAAAGCTCATAAAAAGCTGTCCTGGTTCGTCTTTCCACTGCTCAAACAATCACCAACACTGGTTTAGTTGAAATTAACCCTTAACTCACAGAGTTAGATGTGAACACATGCTGCCTCGATACACGCTAAAATTACTGTTAATTTAAATGGAGTCTGGTGGGTTTGCCGATAGCTATTTTTGGGCTGTTTCCAAGGGATCCTTTCCATAATGTTGTCAGACACTTAGAATAACAATCTGAGCCTGTCAGTGGCAAAAACAAACACTTTTAGTGGATGTAAATGGACGGTGTGTTACACTGCAGCCTGTTTTGCTGTAGAAACTGTCGTCACCTAGACACAAAAATATGGGAAAATAGGATTGAAAAACACGAAAGTCACCCTTGAGGTTAAGAATTTGGTTTCTCCCTTAAGTCGCTTAAAGAAAGCCAACTGTAAAAACTTCACTTAACTAAAAAAGCTTCACTAAAATTAGACAAAAACTAACAACTGTAAACGGTGTTTGTCCACACTCACGCAGGTTTGATGGTGTCTTTATGTTTCTCGTGGATAAACGCCCCGGCTAGACCACCAGCACCTGAGTTGATATACTGAAAGAAGACAGGAAGTCATCACTTATACATGCGCAAAATTCACCCCGATACATGTTTGATGACACAATCAGTGGACACAAAGGACCCAGGTCTGACCTTGTAGGAGCACCAGCAGGCAAAGTCGACGCCCCAGTCGTGCAGTTTCAGCTCGGCGTTTCCGGCAGCGTGAGCGCAGTCAAAACCAACATAGCAGCTCTGAGAGACGGACAAAAGTAGAATTATTGCTTTGTGGTACTAAAAAGTATGAGCAGTATAAAGTACAGTATGTGCCTCCAAAATGTAGTGGAGTACAAGTAAAGTATGGAGTACATGAAATCAGGAAACATTAACAGGAAGTGACGATAGATTTATCCATGTTACCTTCCTTTGTCCGGCCTCGGTGATGGCGGCCATGTCGAACAGCTGCCCGGTGTAATACTGAACTCCGCTGAACATCACCACCGCGATGGAGTCGCCCTCCTTCTCGATCACCTCCAGGATGTCCTCAGTCCTCAGAGTCTCCTCTCCCTGAAGAGAACGCCAGGACGAAGCATTGATTGATGATCAGTTACAGACGTCAGTTGTGGGTGAGAGTTAAAGTAGATATGAATTGTGGGTAAACTGTGAGGCTCTGGTACCGGTCTGGGCGACAGCAGCAGCATGCTCTTCTGAGGGTCGAATCCTCGCAGCTGGATCTGAGATTCTACGGCGTACTGAGAACGAGACAGAGGAGAGACATTGGACTCAACACAAGAAGAGACAAGAGTACAGACGCACATTTCATTCACTGAGTAAAACAAAAACTGACACCTTATCTCATAATTACGACAAAAGATCTTGTAACAACAAGATCCTGATGACGAACTTTCGAGATCCTGATCTAGATCCTGATCCAGGGATGAAGTTGCCATGTGTAATATACAGATGTGAAAGGCGTCAAAGCGGCAATATGTGACGACTTCGGAATGAGAACGGGCTGGATATCCGCCGTTTTTCACAGCTGTTATCTTCAGTAGCTCTGGGATATGTTGGAAAGCTGATTTAGGCAGATATTTCACAACGACACCAGGATCTCATGACTACGAGGTAAGATCTCGTAATTACAACATCAGGATCTCGTAATGCCAAGGTCTTACATTGTTAAGATGAGATAAAGAGTCTTTTTCAAGGTGGTCTGAATTGTTCGCAGAGCTCGTTGTGTCAATGGAAAGAAATAACACTTGGAATTGAAGTAATGGAAAGAACGTATGGATGCTTGTTTGTCATGATGTACCAATTCTTTGGCTTTGTCTTGAGATTAAAAGACCCTCAAATGTGCAACTCTATGTCTCAGCCTCTCTTATTTTAAGTCTCCTTTATGCTACAACATAATTGCCGTTGTCGGCAGGACAACGCTACAACGAATGCTACAACAAATACAGAGAATCCCATAAAAAGTTCCTAAACATATCAGGAAAACTCTGACGCAATAATCACCAGAAACTATCTGCTTGAAGTTCATCCGAATCTCTTGTTTCACACAAACTTCCTGTTGTTATTTCAATCACGATTTGGGTCAATTGGACGGTTTCGGCAGCTAAAATATGCGTCAATCGTCTTCAGCCCAGCGCCTTTTCCTCTACGTTTCCCAAATCTCAGTGGCAGTGGCGACAGTAGCCTTGAGTCTCCCTTGGTTGGCGAGCTCTAGAGTCCAAATCCAAAAAAGTAAAGGTTTTGGAAGAACACAGAATTTAGTTGTTTGCTTTTACCGCCAACTCTGCAAAGTTTAAGCTCCAAATAAAATATAGTAATGAATGCTTATTGAGACCGATTTGATTTCACTAAAAAACGAATCCTATAGTAGCGTTCATATGAGTCATAGGAAAACCTTTGATTCTTCTGGGAGGTAGAAACTTCATTTGAAATAGTACAACAGATGGTAATGTGCGGATGATCTCAGATTAATTTAGACAATACTTTTGACAACTTGAATTCTCGTCCTATATTTGCACGAGTCACTTGTAGAAGCCTTCGTCTGTGTATTCATCTCAATTCTTTCTGCATTAAACTCCCTCCTGGATGTTAAACCCACATTTGCATCATGCAGAACAAACTCAGTTTAGCCTTTAACTCTTAACATCCAATCAGTGCAGCAGTATTACAGCAGCTATGCAGTAAAAAGGGATTTACACATCCTCCAGCAGCAAAGGGGGGATTTTATAGAAAACTGGTGTTGGGACTTTGACCCGAACAGAACAAGCACCTGAAAACACCTGCTGGTTTACTCACATGGTCTGAAGGAAAGGCTTTGTCCTCTAGAAGGATTTTGTGGCGAGCTGCAGTGGGTTTGTAGAAGGACAGCTGCAGAATGACAACACACAACGAATGTTAGTGCTTAAAGTTGATTGAATATCTACATTCAATTCAAGTTTACAGGTGGTTGATTATAAATTCCTGACAATCTTTTGCATATTGAGAACTTCAGACTTTTGTTTTGGCATCTAACAATGTAAACTATTGAAGGAAGTGACTATGTTACCAGCAGGAGGTGTAAATTAACCGTCAGGCCGTTCATCAGTGCCACCTCCTCAGGTTTAGCTCCTGGAACAAACAGAGACAATCATTGAAGATTCATTAAGAAATCTGTCACGAGAGGTCGTTAAAAGCACCAGAGCTGAAATAATTAATCCAGTAAGTAATTTAGCAAGAAATATTGCTCAACATTTACTATTTTCAGCTTCATTATGAGTTCTGGACTGTTGTTGTCTGACGAACGTTATTGAAGATGCCACATTTTCTGACATTTTTAGACCCAACAATTTATAATGTAACCATAAAAATAATCAATAGATTTGTCTGTAATGAAAATAAGAGCTAGCTGCAGCCACCAGGGTTCATGATCTCAGTGATCACTGAGCCCAGGAACTGAAAATCAGGTGAACTTACACACCTGAACAAACCTGTGTACAAAAGTTCAAAATGCAGACCGCACTCAGACCGTGTGTATGTAACTGCAGATTTGTTTGAAGACCTTTATGTGACCTTTGGACTCTACAAAAAGTGCAGCGACCTGAACCAGTTGCTTCACAGAGGAATTATGGAGTTTCTCTGACAGAAAACATGGACGCGTCACACACAGAAGATCTATACAGTCAGCACAGTTTCAAGATTAGAGTCAGCAATTCAGTATCTGACCAAATGTCTCCCCTTCTGTTCCTGAGATATGACGTTAAATAACGGACATAAAAGTGTTTTATACAGAACATTATGGTGTCACAGTGAAGTTGACCTTTGACCTTTTGGATATAAAATGTCATCATTTTATCCTGTGAGAACATTTGTGTGAAATTTTGTCATAATTAGTGAATGAATTCTTGAGTTATAGCCAAAAACATGTTTTGTGAGGTCACAGTGACCTTGCCCTTCGACCTTTGACCACCAAGTTCTAATCGGTTTACTCTTGAGTCCAAGTGGATGTTTGTGCCAAATTTGAGAAAATTCCCTCAAGGCCCTCTTGAGATATCATGTTCACGAGAACGCAATGGACGAGGTCACAGTGACCTTGACTTTTGACCTTTAACCACCACATTCTAATCAGTTCATGCCTGACGCAAAGTGGATGTTTGTGCCAGATTTTTCTTTTTTTAATTCTCTCGAGATGTCCTTGAGATATCACATTGACGAGAATGTGATGGATATAAGGTTGCAGTGATCTTGACTTTTGACCAATTCATTGCTGAGTCCAGGGAAACATTTGTGCCAAATTTGAAAAAAAATCCCTTAAGGCATTTTTGAGATTCAACATTCACAAGAATAAGACAAATGAGGTCACAATGACCTTGACCGTTGGCCCATGACAAATGTCTCCCTTTCTGTTCCTGAGATATGACGTTAAAACATGATGATGTCACAGTGGAGCTGACCTTTGACCTTTTGGATGTAAAGAGTCATCACTTCATTATTTTATCCTGTTAGAAAGTTGTGAGGTTTTCTCAAAATTAGCGTATGAATTCTTGAGTTATGGCCGTAAACATGTTTTGTGAGGTCACAGTGACCTTTGACCACAAATTTCTAATCAGTTTATTCTTCAGTCCAAGTGGACGTTTGTGCCACATTTAAAGAAATTCCCTTGAGGTGTTCTTGATAGGGCTTCACCCCCGACTAAGAATTTTCCTAGATTTACAGTTTACATATCACCTTGGGTTCGTCCTTCCTGCCCGACATGTTATCAACTAGCCTGCGGAATAGCCGTAGGTACCACCCCTGGAAATGAACGCGTGGCCACTTCCTGTGTCTGTCTTTTCACATTAAATTCCCACATGGTCCAATCCTATAGGTTTTGATTTATTTTGACAAGGTGCAGCTCCTAATAGAGTTTCACATTTTATTTTGTTTTTCTGTGACTACGCGACCAATGACATCTTGCCGAATAATAACCTTTCTGGTTGACTGTCAGGGGGCAGCCCTAGTTCCTACTTACAGACTCGTTGACTCAATTCCATTTCTCCCCTTTTCTTGGCCCTTCCCCTCACGAAAACGCGCAAAACCGAGAGGAAGAGCCAAGACAAGGGCTAAGGGGAAGAAATGGAATTGGTCCTAGGTCTGTAAGTTCTCAGGGCTTGAGTCAACGAGTCTGTAAGGGATCCATTTGGGATTGGGGGATCATGTTCAACGAGGATGGGACGGACGGACGTACCGAAAACATAATGCATACGGCCACGGCTACTGGCAGTGTGGAGGCATAAAAAAGGTGTACGAGCATCAACTATCCAGAACTAGGAGGGCACTTGGAGAGCACAAACCTCCACAGAACAGTCAAGCTTCTTGGTGCGAACTTGGAAAAGGAATTAAACTCAAGAAGATAAACTACAGTGTCTCTTACCCACAACGTTAGCCATGAGCTCCTCTATGTTGTTTTCAGCCCACGCCCAAGGTCGAGAGCCTTCGGTGTGACCGTGGACGCCCCTGTAAGAAGAGCTCTTTTAAAGTCACTAAACATTTTCATCTTATTGAAATCAATTGTCAAATATATGATCGTACATACATCTTGGCCCACTTCTCCAGCTCCTCGTCCAGGTACTTCTTGGCCATCTTGGGCTGGAGCCCCAACGAGTTCCCCACAAGGTAGATGCACTCCTTGTCGCCGTCGACCAGCGAGAGATCAGCTGCACAAACACCAGAGGAAGTATCCAACCTGAGTTACTACAGACACTGAGGTTACCCAGATGACTTTGACGCTCATGTACTCACAGGGAGGCAAATCTGCTATTCTGGGCACCAGGAATTTCTCCCTGAGATGCCTCAGTTTGTCGTGTTTGTCGAGGTACGTGGCCACTTCTGCTGAGGTCAGACTGCAGCCCAGAGAGGCCGAAACTCGCTCCAGAGTTTCTCTTGGAGTTGAGCCAGTGAACAGGTCCATGACTGTGGGACTGGGCGGCTGCTGGACTGCAGAGACAGGAAACACAAGGCTTTTTAAAACTGGACATATTGTGACAGGCAGGTTTTATACAGCAGGGTGGAGATGGACAGCTACCATCAGCAGCTCCTCACTGCTCTCCACATGGTCCTCCACACCTCCTCAGCCTCACAGCACTTCCTGGTTCATGTGACATGTGACTGAGCTGACCAATCAGAGGCCAGGAGGAGTCACACTGAGGTAAATGTGGGGGAAACCACAGAGGTAGATTCTGCAAATTACTGTCACCGATTTAAAATTAATAATGGATGTATTTTAACTTGTAAATATGGTTTTGGTAAATTAACTAAAGTTTATTAATAAGCTTAACTTCACATTTAAGGCTTAATATATGAACTATAAAGGGCTTTTTCCCACAGAGTATATTAAAGTAATTGCAGTGGTCGTTTCACTACTGACGTTCATTTTATTTCTCTCTGTAAGTTTGTTAAGTTTTTGCTACATTTATTATTTATTTATTTATTTATTTATATTCTTGACTGTACTTTTTATTTATTTATTTATTTACTTATTTATATCTATTTTAGCATGGAAGCTTATTAAGTTTTGCTTTGTTTATTTATTATTTATTTTTTGAAATTCTTGATTGTACTTGATATATTAATTAATTTACTTATTTATTAATATATATTTTAACATGTTAATTTGACAAGTTTCTGCTCCATTTATTTATTTTTTTATTTATATTCTTTATTGTATTAATTATTCCTTTTTTATGTTAATATTTATTTATTTATATAATTATATATATTATATATTAGCATGTTAGTTTGTTGAGGTTTTTGCTCCATTTATTTATTTGTCAATTATGTATTTATATTCTTTATTGTAGTCATTTTTTTGTTTATTTATTTATCAAAATATTTATTTATTCATCTATTTTAACATATGATTGTTAGATTTTTCTTCCAATTATTTATTTATTTATTATTTATTTATTTATTTATATTCTTGATTGTACTTTTTATTTATTTATTTACTTATTTATATCTATTTTAGCATGATAGTTTGATAAGTTTTTGCTCCATTTATTTATTTATTTATTTATTTATTCATCTATTGTATTAATTATTTTTGCTTATTTTCTATGTTAATATTTATTTATTTATATCTATTTTAGCATGTTAGTTTGTTAAGGTTTTTGCTCCATTTATTTATTGTATCAATTAGTTTTGTTTATTTATCAAAATATTTATTAATTCATCTATTTTAACAAATGAATTTGTTAGATTTTTCTTCCAATTATTTATTTATTTATTTATATCCTTTATAACATTCATTAATTTTATTTATTATTTTTTTATTCATTTATGTATTTACTTTCTATCTAAACATGTGAATTTGTTAGTTTTTGCTCCATTCATTTATTATTTAATTAATAATGTTCTTAATTGTATTCATTATTTTTGTTTATTCATTTATTTATCTTCCACTCTTGATGTGTTGGCCAGTCTCCTGTGGATGTGGGGCAGACTCAATTCAGATAATAACAAACTGTATGATTTATAATGTGTAAATGTTTTTAAAAAAAACCCAACAACAATAAAAATATTTGAATATTTATAAGATGATCTACTGAAGTATACGGGTCCAAAATACATTTTCCAGAACATAATCTGAGTGCAGGAGCATAGTTATGAGTACATCTGGAAATATATCTCAAAATTAACTTCAAAATTCTAAATTTAAATACTGGCATCAAGCACCTATTTAAACAACCTCTGTTCATTCAAGATGTCATTTGTCCCAAAACTAAAAAACACAAATTTGCCCTCCAGACCTTTTTACTTTAAAGATAAGTGAACAGTCATAATTAAACACAACAGTCGTGTGTCAGCTCTGAATACACAGCAGGCCTATATTCTGCAGGTTAAATGCTTTTGGTTTACACAATAAATCATCTGCAGGACGAGTTATTAATTCCTTCATGAAGAAAATACCTGTGTTGAACTGAAACATGTAACTCACCGTGTGTGGATGAGCTTCCTGTCGTCAGATAGCGGTCAGACTGAAGAGCAGTCAGAGTGAATCCCCGACTCTTTGACCTCTGTGTTCAGCCTTGAGTTAATCATTGTTTCAATGAACTAAGCGTGAGATAACATCTCAGATTATTAACCAACCAATAACAGATATTTCATGTCAGCTAAACATGGCCTGTAAACTCTGGGATCAGACTAATCAAATGACCTTTTAAGAGAGTTCCCCTTTTTCATGGTTTCAGTTTCACGTGTGAAAATCCACACATACAGAGTGAAGTTCCACAAAAGGCAAAACCTCAGTGACGGAACAACTGGTTCCTCTGGAAATAAAGTCAACTCAGATAAAGTTCCACTAGATGGCAGCAAAGTGTTGGCAAGCTTAGAGGAAAGAGACAAAACATTAAAGTGAATATATTCAGTGGAAGAAAGATGGTAGGTACATACAATTTAATTTGGCCTGAATATTTAGTTTGCTATTAGATATAACGTCAATAAAACGTCCAAAAAATATTTCGAAAAAAATGTCCGAACAATATGAAAAAAAAAGTCTGAAAAAAAATATTAATGAAATGTTGGAAAAATATGAATAAAATGACTGACAAAATATTAATAAAATGTCCAAAGAACATCAATAAAATTTCCCCCCAAAAAATCAATAAAATGTCAGAAAAAAATATAAACAGAATGTCAAAAAAAAAAATCAATTAAAATGTCCAAAAAATGTTCATAAAATATCCAAAAACTATCAATAAAATGTCCGACAAAAATATTTTTAAAATGTCTGCAAAAATGTTAATATAATGTCCACTAAATATTGATAAAATGTCCGAAACAATATCAATAAAATGTCAGAAAAAAATATTAATAAAATGTCCAAAAACTTTCAGTAAAATGTCTGAAAAAATATTTTAAAAAATGTAGAAAAAAATCAATAAAATGTCTGAAAAATGTTAATAAAATGTCCAAAAACTATCAATAATATGTCCAAAACATATGAATAAAATGTCCGACAAAAATATTATTTAAATGTCTGGAAAAAAAAGTTAATAAAATGTCCAAACAATATCAGTAAAATGTCCAAAAATATTAATACAATGTCCAACAAAAATATTATTAAAATGTCTAAAAAAGTTAATAAAATGTCCAAAAACTTTCAATAAAGTGTCTGAACAAATATTAATAATATGTAAAAAAAAAAAATCAATAAAACGTATGAAAAATGTCAAAATACTAAAATTATCAATATGTCCAAAAAATATGAATAAAATATCTGATAAAAATACCATTTAAAAATGAAAAATAATATACGATATACTGCTAAAACAGAAAAAATACAAATAAAAATGAGTATGTGTGTACTATGTTAAAGCTAATATTATTCATAAATTATTTTTCATTAACGAAATTAGACAGTTTGTAATTATTGAACTATATTTATGTTTATTTGACTGTTATTGGTTGTGTTTTGCTGTATTTTGTAGCAAACGTTCATTGTGAATGTTTAATATGTATCACTATGTGATTTGTTTTTAAGTTTGTGTTTAAAATCTGAATAAACCTTGTTTGAAAATCACTTAAAATATTCTTAATATAACTTTAGGGACTTGTGTTTGTCTGCTTTTCTGTACTCTAAGTTCACAAGAGTTTTATTGCATCTTCTTCCTCACCTTCTCTTCTTCCTCTGCCTCATTATTCGTCTCCTCCTCACAGCTCGCTAAGCCGTCTGCTTTCATTTCATCACGTTAGCTGGAGTTCCTGCTGAAGGTGTTGTTTTCCATCCAAACTGCATCAAACTGTGCTCGGACCTGAAATAAAACACACATTGTGTAAATTATAAGCACAATATTATTTTGATTAAGATGTATTTATTTGTCTAAATCGACATCCGATTTAATAAAGTGCGGAGAGCCAATCAGAGCTGAGTACAGTGATGATGAGTGGGGTTTTTAATTACCCATATCAGAGCAAAACAGACTTTTTTTTTCTCACAGCAACCTGACAGTGCATCAGTGACACCTCACTGTTTGGGAAATGTCTCATAATCAAAGTTGACAGAGTGAGAAAAGCAAACGCTGAAGGTTTAGAGGTCGCGCTGTCCTCTGACCTCCAGTATGGAGGTGTAACTGTCCCTCGGTGAGGCCCAGCAGCCTGTGTTTTGACTCAAAGTGAGGCCAGGACCATCTGCCAAACAACATCTTTGCAAAACCTCCTGAATTCACACTCTGACTGACATATACTACATTTTTATTTTTTTCATTTATTCACTGAACTTTCAAAGGACCCGAGAGGGTGCCCTGGGGAACTCCTTTAAAAAAAAGTCATGACCCCGAACACTAGTTGCGTATTTGCTGTTTACTGGAACTGAGGAACTACCTGTAAAACTCTCAGCTGAAATGTCCCAATGTCTTGTTAAAAATATCCAATTTGGTTGTCACAAACACTGTTGGAATTGTCTCAACAATACCTAGTTTCGTCGCCACAAACACAGCAGGAAGTGTTCCAACTTTGTTTAAAAAAACTACTCAATTTGGTCGCTACAAACTTGGCTGGAAATATCACTATGTCTCTTCAAAAATACTCAGTTTGGTTGCCACACAGCTGGAAAGGTCTCAACGTCTTGTTACAAAATACCCAGTTTGTTAACAACAAACACAGCTGGAAATGCCCTAACCTCTCTTCAGAAAAATATACGGTTTGGTTGCCATAAACATGACAGGAAATGTCCTGGCATCTTGTTAAAAATCACCCAATTTGGCCGACACTAACACAGCTGGAAAGGTCTCCATCTTGTGAAAAAATACCATTTGTTCGGCACAAACACAGCAGGAAATGTCCCAAACTCTCATAAAGAAATACAGAATTTTGATGCTATAAACACAACGGGTATGTCCCAGCATCTCATTAAAAATAAGCCACATTGGCCGCCACAAACACAGCTGAAAAGGTCTCAACATCCTGTTAAAAAATACCTCATTTGATTGCTACAAACACAGCAGAAAATGTCCCAACCTCTTGTTAAAGAATACTCGATTTGGTTGCTACAAACACAACTGGAAATATCACCATGTCTCTTTAAAAAGACTCAGTTTGGTCACCATAAACATGGCTGAAAATGTCCCAACCTCCCTAAAAAAAATACCTGGTTTGGTCACCACTAACACGGCTTTAAATGTCCTGACCTCTTGATAAAAATACCCAGTTTGTTTACCACAGACACAGCTGGAAATGTCCCAACCTCTTGTGAAAAAAATACCTGATCTGGTTGCCACAAACACAGCTGGAAATGTCCTGACCTGTTAATAAAAAATACCCAGTTTGGTCGCTACAAACGCAACTGGAAATGTCCCAACCTCTTGTGAAAAAATACCTGGTTTGGTTGCCATTAACACGGCTGGAAAGGTCTTAACCTCTCGTTAAAAGTACCCAATGTGGTTGCCACAAACAAAGCAGGAACTGTCCCAACCTCTAGCTAAAAATGACATGATTCGCTACAAACACGGCCGGAAATATTCCTATGTTGCTTGTTAAAAATACTCTCCCATCACTTGCATTAGAAGTAAATCACAAAGGAATCTCTCCTTTGCCAGTATTAACAGCATGAATGATTACAAAACATTGTCCCTTCACGCTTCATGTAGATGAGTCCATATAAGCCTTGAAACTATAGATCCGCCTCACTGACTCAGCTCACTGCTGACATGACCTTCAGGAAAGCTTTAGTAGAAGTGCCCTTTAGGTCAAGCTGATTGACCTTTGACCCCATTCACCCGCTCTCTAAGTTTTCATTATCAGGTCATGGTTGTTTTCCACAAGAGCTGGAAACAATATCCGCAAATTAGCTTGTCACAACTTCTCTGCGACAAACGGTCGTAAACAAAACAACCAGAAAACAGATTTTTACCACAACTGCACTCTTTAAAAAAACTGTCATTTCACAGACGTCAGCAGAAGTTGGTGTTTTGAGAAAGCTGAGCGGGCAGACGTGTTTAAAATGACTCAAGGTTTTTTAAGAGTGCAGAAGCAATATGGTTGCAAGATGTTTGGGTTTGCATTGTAGCCGCTGACATGCCTCTTGTATGTTCTGCCCTTGTTTTTCTCACAGTAAAGGAGGATGTGTGACATCTGGAAGCGCTCAGGAGGCAGGACTGAAACTTCCCCCCTTGTCGTTTCTCAGGGCACCAACATCAAAGGAGGCAGCAGATAATGTTTCCTCTCCTGTTCAGGCACTTCAGCAAGGAGCAGCCGCCACTGCAGTCTCAGACCAGGGGGGTTTTCGGGAGGTTCCCGAGAGTCTAATGTGGATGATATGGCACTTCTGAACACATGCAGGACAGGTGTGAAAATGTTGAGAGTTACAGGACAAATTGAGGTTGTAGTACAGCAGGCAGAATGACAGGAGAGTGTACACAAGGAGTTTAAGTTTATGTCCCCAGTGTCCTGTGGGAGGTTTCTAGGTTTCCATGTTAACACCAAGTCAGGTTTGGCAATGAATATCAGGAGATACCCAAATATAGATACCAAGCACCTAGGAGTTACCCATAGACACCAATATTTTTGCTATATTGTGAGTAATTTCCTTATCGTCTCTAGTTGTATTTGGCCAGTGAGGTTCTGAGTATTTATACAATCAAGCAACTTAATTTTAAGGTATTTAAAATGCTATCTTCGCTAAAGTTGTCAATGGAATCTGGTCAATTTATCTCTTATTGAATTTCCTGAAAGAAAACATCAAGATATTTACTATTATCATATAAAAAAGCAACTCATTCACCAAAATAAAGTTTTGCTTTTTCAACCCTCAGATGTGTTGAATTTGTTTGTTTCACAGGTAGCAAATAAGTTCAAATTTAACATTTCTTTACTTTTCAGTTTTCAGTTTTTTGTTGTGAAGACCCTGCCACAAACTGGCTGGAAATGCACCGACATCTCGTTAAAAAATACCCTATTTAGTCGCCACAAAGACAGCTGGAAATGTCATGACCTCTCATTCAAAAACATCCGGTTTGGTCCCCATAAACATGTCTGGACACATCCCAATATCTCCTTAAAAAATATCTGATATGGTCTCCAAAAACAGGGCTGGAAATGTCCTGACCTCTTCCAAAGAAATACCCAGTTTGGCGACCACAAACACGGCTGCAAAGGTCTCACTGTCTAGTAAAAGAAATATCAGAATCAGAAATACTTTATTGATCCCCGAGGGGAAATTATTTATGTTACAGGTGCTCCTTGCAAGAGAGGAAAGATACGTGAAAATATAAGAAATTTAAACAATAGTATTTACAAATATATAGTTAAATAAACAGGAATTATTAACAAACATAAACGTAAATA